>NC_137510.1:10255000-10340000 GCF_041902795.1 Electrophorus electricus | reverse complement strand
ATTTCATTATCATTTCCTTTGTAAGCTGAAAGCATTTTTGTGCTAGCTTGTGTAAGCTCATAGTATTTGAATCACAACCCAGAGGTACACCTCCAGCTCGATGCTTGCCTTGTGTAAAACAGTGGCTTTTGCAGGTCTAGCACTAAAGGTGTGTTGAACCTGCGGCACGTAAATCCGATTCATCCCTTCATCTATCACCATTGCCTCACACTGATTGTGTCCTCCACGTGATGTATGCCTGTGAGAACTTGCTGAACATTCTAATGCTGACATAGCGTGCTGCTAATCTGCCCAGTCAAAGGCTGCATCCATCACCTCCTGACTTTGATGACTCCATTGGGGATTGAGGGCGACGTTGGCTAATGCCTTATAAGCAGAGCAAATGGTTTCAGGCATGCTGCAAGTCATATGAGGGTCCAAAGAGAAGAACGTATCAAAAGACTGTATCTATCACAGTGATGTCAGCAGGTGAGCCATGAGCGCCATCTCATCCTGGCGTCACACTGAAACATAATTACTTGAAAGTAAATATGGGATTCCTGTATTATTCAGAGGATTCAGTGGCTGTTAGGTCAGTTTTTGATTGAATGTAACCATTGTATATCGGGTTATTTTTGCCCCATGATGAGGACCTGGATGAGATTTTTGAGAAATCTATTTATAGACCTTGGGCACTTTACCTTCTGTAAATCAGAAACAAAGCTCCTTAATCCTTGTCAGATATGGCCATCAAATTCAAGATAAAAGCTGTATTAATTTCACCAGAAATGACTCTATCAGGGGACATGTGCTCTTTGGCTCTGGATTTGTATTGCAATATATTTTCATTAGAAGAGAAAGTAAAAGAAATGGAACAATTGAAAGGCAATTTTTCAGAAACTGATTGGCTTATGTCCCTGGGGATGAAAATATTGCTAAGAGTTCATGTTATGTAACACACAAAAACATTTTTATTCAAACTTACGATGCAGTATCAAAAAACATATTTAAATCTTGATTATTGTTTTTATGTATTGTTTGGTTATATCAAGGCCTGTTTTTTGAATAGCTAAAACAATTTGAGGTTTTTGGCAGAAACAGAGAACAGAGACCTCGTCAGAGGCTACATCCGTCCACGTCCTACCAAATGTCCCAGAGAACTAGCTTGAAATGAGCAGGAATAAATCCCAAAGTCCCAGCACATTTCCCAGGGTCTTGGTCCCATAGATAGTTTCTCTTTTGATCCTTAAACACTCTGCATTCAGCTCTCCTAGGATAACAGTTTCTTTTATTTCAGCCAACATTAACATGTAATTACTGTACATCTCTTCTCTAGGACTCTGAATCCTCTGAATAGGAATTCTCAGAAAAAGAATGTGAGGTAATAAATGACACTCATTAGTGGCAGTGGTGGTTTGGGAGGCTGGACGGTGCGGTTGGGGGTAGGGAAGGAGCTTTAGTTAGCAAGCAAAAGACTAGAGATCTTCAGCATTTCAACGCAGCAGATAAATCGACCTCAATATTCATTAGTATGACAGTTCATGTGCTTCTAGGGAACTGAACCCCTGACCTTGGTGTTGCTAGTACCATGCTCCACCCGCACCACCAGGTGCACGGAGATAAGTTAACAAACTGCTGTGTTCTGTTAGAGCAGTGGTAATACTCTTTGCTCAGCCTGCATCTTCTGCATTAAACTTATTGATTATAACACCCACTTTCTAACCTATTGATTACCTATATAAAATATTACCTATATAAAATATCAAAATAATCTAAAAAATGGAAGACCATTACTGTAATATGTTTGTAAAATAAATTAAAAACAACAAACAAAAAAAACCTTTCATAACTAGTATCAATATGCTGAGGTTATGCACACCAGTTACAGAGATGTTTGAAGCAATACATTATAATTAATGTTGGTGCCGTTACCTGTAGAAGATCACACACATACCTTCATCCTTAGTGTAGTCCTGAATTGGATTGTTGCTTTCCATTTTTCTCCCTCCAATAACAAATTCTGACCTTTAGCAGCTGGTGGTTGAGATGGACTCTCCCTAATAAATACTGGCTGTCAGTCTCCCTGCCTTGAAGGTGTACCACTGAATATTTTTATTTGTCCTGTAATATCTGTTGTTCTCTGCAAGGTGATTGATGCTTCTCCTTTTGACTTTTAGTTAAAAGGTGTCACAAAAACAAGAACACATTTTTCTCAGATCTTCGTGTTTGCTGTGTGCTCTCCAGAAGCCTGGAGTCACAGACATATTTCTGGTGTTAAAAAATGGAAGAGGATAAAAAAAGTTGCTGCTCACCAGGGCATGTAATGATCAGAAAGACAAATCCACAGTTTTCAAGCAGATGTTCACTTAGAAATAAGTGATTTGGCGACTAGGTAAGGATTCAGGGGAATGGTAAAAGCAACATTATGGCTTTACCATGCATGACCTCCTTGCATGTGTCTAGCCTGGAAATAAGTGATTGGGTAACATAAAACAGTCAGGTGTAGAGTGAAAGACTCCTTAGGCCTTTTGGCCTTAGCTGTTTGAATCTCTGCCATGCCTGAGTACATCCCAGGTGTCCAGCTGTGTTAAGATGAACATTAGTCAATCCCGGTTGAGGTCTTCGTGTAAACAGTGCAGGGTATCACTCTCTATTGGCTTTAAAGGCTCAAAAGCCAAACATCTCCTGCTGTTGCCATTTGTAGCATGCAAGTGCCTCCATACAGAGACGTATGTTCTTTCCCCCATTACATTGCTTACGCTGCTGGGGCAGTTCAAGTGCATGAACTATTGCGCTACAGTCTCTCGGTGTCATGGCTAAACACTACAGAGATGCCTTTTCTTTCTTTAGGATTGTATATGTGCTGGCTGGAGAGGGTTGTGTTACTTATGCCATGCCTTGAATCAGCTGTTTAAAGGTGGAGTTCAAACCCTAATACAAAGAACAGGGTTCTGCTGTTCGTCGGCGACATGCACTGGGAAGGCCCCAGCAGTACAGGCAGTGTGAGCCCCACTGTAAACAAACTCTTCCGCCAGCTCCTCTCTGGCTTTCTCTGAACAAATTCTCTGTTTCTTTCAAAGCCGAGCTGAGTGAGAAACATAAAGGAAGAGGACAAAGCAGACTTCAAACGGGCGAGGCTTGTCAGCCTGTGGTAAACCCAAAGCTGCACTAATGAAGACTTTATTAATCATCACATTCATTTCGGTTCCGCCTTGCACCTAATTGAATCTGCCAGCTGTGGCGAAGCTTTTATCTCTCTTTTTCGTCTCTCTGTTCATTACACAGCTATATGGTGTGTGACCTTTGAAGGGAAGGCGCGCCAGAGAAAGCTCATCAGCACTGGAACCACGGGGTTCTTCCCAGGAGAGACTCACTCTGCCTTTTATCTTTGGTGCCTCTTTGTGAGGAGTTTGCCAATGCAGACACCATAAGCTCTCCCTGTTTTTTGCTCTCTTTACCACACTCTCCTCCACTCTCTGCCTTTCTCTCTCTTTCTCTTCCTCTCTCTCACTTTCTATCCCCATCTTTCTATTCATGTTCAAGTTTACAGTAAAGCAAAACACGATCATGAGACCTGAAAATCTTCTAAATACAGGGTAAGGAAACACTTTGTGTTAAATGTATATGAAAGTAGGGGGAAAAGTTAAGCAATATATGGGACAGAAAGCCCTGCTTTAGTGGGCTGGTCATTAGATGGACTGTGTGCTGGTGGTTGCGTACTGACACGGGACACCCCCCCCCCCCCCCACGAGTCACATGGTACGGGGGGGATCACATGTGTATGTAGCCACGTCCTCCGTGATGGCACACACCTGCACGGGCTTCGGTGTCCTGTCTATTTAAACCCCCGTCTGTGCGTCTTCATTGGTCATTGTTGATGTAGCGTGCTTATGACGTTGTTAGTGTAGATGTAAACTGTTTTGCGTGTTCATGTTAATGTTCCATTTAATTGTGTTCGTGTTTAACCTTGATGTTGAATGTAAGTGCCACCATTGTCTTTTATGTTATTTGTTAATAAATGTTTCACTAAATCGAGGGAGTCTGCGCGTCCCACGCCTTGCGACACTCGGGCTGCCATTACATGTACAATACACAGCACTGTTTGTATTGTTAATACCATGCATTCTACAAGACATAAATTGCATAAATACAACACATTCTGTAGAGACAGGTGGAATTCTGGACTAAAAGTGGGTCTTATCAAAAAACATCCATTTAAAGTTTACCTGAGTGCTCATTGTGATTATACTTGAGTGCAGCCAAAAAGAATTATAAAGCATACATAACAGTAAAACAACAAATTGTCTTAAGGCTTGAACTTGATTTTTAGTTAATCATCCACAATAGTGCTTATTTAGAAAATGCCATAAAAAATAATATGAAAGCTTCTTGCTTCTTGCCATGGGCATGAAGAATATCTATGAAATCATTACTGCTAGAGGCACAGAAAAAAGACTGGATTTAATTATAATAAGTGGAATAAGTGGAAGATAAACTTTATCAACCAAAAGCCCCCAAAGCTGTTTTACATTCTGTATTTAACTCTTTTAAATAATGAAAAGAGAATAAAACACACAATGAAAATGCTCCATTCCTCATTTTTGTTATTTTATTTTCATTTTGTCATTTATTTTTTGTAAAATTATTTTCAATGAATATTATTGAAATGTTATTATTATTATTACTAATTAATTATTATTATTATTGTTATTATTATTATTTTTTGTGATGTTGCCCTCTGTCTGGCTGCAGTGGTATCCATATGTTGAGCTTTTCTGTTGCACGTGTTATATGCTTTGGTTGTGCCACACAGGTGGTGTGGGTTGAGCCTCGTTT
Organism: Electrophorus electricus; assembly: GCF_041902795.1. Lineage (NCBI taxonomy): Eukaryota > Metazoa > Chordata > Actinopteri > Gymnotiformes > Gymnotidae > Electrophorus > Electrophorus electricus. Next base: position 10,335,185 of record NC_137510.1, on the reverse strand, counting down.
GCTGCATCGCCTGTGTGTTATCTTGTTATGTACTTTATAAGCCAGTTGTATGCGCATAACCGATTATCGGCCATTTCAGTGACACTGGATTTCTGTAGTTTTTGTTTGTGCACGTTTCTGTTCCTTTTTATTTTCATTAAACTCTTCAGTTGGAATCTCACAGTCGTTTCCTTCCTTCCCTGCACATTCTATGCCTATGACATTATTATTTTGATTCACAGTTTATGTGAATAAAATTTTGAGAATATTTGGAGATAAGTGCAACACACTTTGAATTAGATATTTCTATCACAAAAGCCGTCACATCCATTAAGTTTAGAAACGGACCATTTGTTGGTGTTATATGGAACCCTTTAATATATATTCGGTAAATATTATTAAAGACGAATTCTAAAAACTTTCCAAAGGGGTGGGGGGGGGGGAATCTCAGCTCATAACTATAGGATTTTCAGTGCATGTAACATACCTTGCTCAACAAGGCAAATTGAGGCGCACGCTATTATATAGTTGATATAGTCCATGTGTGCAGGTTGAGAGGGCGCAGAGGTCATTTAATGTATTTTGACGTTGTAATTTAATTTGTATTGTGTGTTCAGAGTTATGTCTAAGGATCATAGAAGGAAATGCAACTCAGTACAAATTATAATGAGACTAACATTTATAGTGTTTATTTTGTCAACGAAATAAACTGAAACAGTCAGACAAAATAAACACAAACTGTCAGAGTTTGAGTTTTCTCAGTTTTTTCACTTTTTATACTTGCTGAAAAAGGAAGAGTGAGAATTTTAGGTAAAGGGAAAACTAAGGTTGAATTTGGATGATTTTCTTTTCAAAGTTATGGCTATGACATCACAAAGAAGGAAATGGGACTGAGAAGAAAACATGATTAAAACGCTGTTGAAATCTAAAGCACAGTATTGGCAAGTATGAAATGCCTTGGAAGCGAAGGAGACATTAGCATTTTCCCTCTGAAGATTTGCTATGGTGAAACGATATCAGCTTGTGTGGGGGAGACTGATACCTTCCTGCTTGTTGAACAAACATAAGATACTTTGTTGGATTATATGAGTGATTTCATTCACAGAGAAAAAAAAAACCAAACTAATTTTCTCCTCATTTCACACTCATTCAGCGTAGAAAAAAAAAATAATAAAAAGAAAAAAAATATATATATATACACACAAAGAGATAGTTTGCTACTTTACTAGTTTACTATTGTATGGTAACTAACATTCAAAGCTTTCTGGAATACCTTTATGAGAATTCCCTGCTGTGAGTTCCATTGGTAGCCAGTCATATCAAGATTTTATTTTATTTGAACAGTCCCCCATATATATTTTGAAGATAGATAAACTGTTATCCACAGTATTCAAGAATGCATGGGATTACGTCAAATTCAAGATATTTTGTTTTTGGTTAAACTCAAGGTGAATTATTGAGGTGAATTATGCAGTTAAAGATTTTGAATGGAAGTTAGTTAGCAGCTTGGCATTACAATATCCACAATGGTGCTTTACAGACAGAAAGAAAGACCCAAAATAATCAATTGTGAAAATATACATGCCACACTAGCATCCCCAGTTACTGCACTATTAAAATTAAAATGTGCTTTTGCCTTTGTGGAGATCGATTTCTTTGTGACCAAGCACTTTTTTTTTTTTTTTTTTTTTTTGCTTTATGAACAGATATCACTCATTCAAACATTTATCAGTCAAAACTCTTTGTTAGTCTTTCAATATCATGTCCATACAGAGATGATGCAAACAGCTGCACAATATGGACTGGGAATTGTTTGCCCTGATAGTCTGAAGACAATGTGAGTATTTTGAAGATAATTTCAGTAACTCCTCTAAAAGGACTTTGGAGATGTTCTCTTTGATCTGTAAAGCACAGTGCTGTCCATAGAAGAAAGGAAATGAATTGACTGGTGACTCCTAAAGAGAAAACAAATCATCAGCTTTCATCAATCTGTGCGTGTCCAGACATCAAAAAGATGAAAGCTACCCTGCATGTGAGCATTTCTGAAAAGAAAAGGAACCGTAATCAGACTTGACAGAGACTGTATAAGTGTTTATGTCTAGCATGATATGAAAATAAACTTATGACTGCTTCTGTTTTAGGAATGCCAAACTAACTGAGAAACCAGAAAGCCAATCTTTCTTCTGTCTCTAGATTTACTGGCCCCAGAGAGGAAAGTCTTGATACATCAATTGTTGTTTTTATCTGTTTATTTATTTAATTTATTTATATCAAACTTTAAGTTTAAGAAGTAAACAGATTCTATTAAAGTAACAAAATCCCAAAAATATTTGTGGAGTCTTGCTTGAAAAGTGCCATTTGATATTAATACTTCTTGCCAAGTTTTACTGATCTTTGTTATAATTTCAATTTTAGCATTTTGCCATCATTTTTTAATATGATGATAAAAAAGGCATCATATCCTTTCCCAGTTAAAATCTCACAACAGATCTAGCAGATCTGTTGGAATGAAAAGTCGAGGGATTATAATTAAAGATTTGTGCCTGTTGAGTTCATCTGAGGCATCAGTGAGCCTCCACAGTTAAAGCCTCCACAGTCTTAATGAGCCATGAGCCTTCCCTTTCCTGTGTGATACCTCTGACATCTCACATCAGACAAATGCTTATTCTGCCTCAGCTTACTGGGAAATGGAAAGATAAATAGGTGTAAATAACTAAAAATATCTGTCACATCCAAAACTTTTTAAAGGTCAGTAAATAAGATTAAGGTCTTGTACTTACAAAGTAAAGTACAATAACGATTTGTCTCCACTTTGACCCCACATCAAAATAACTGAATAACAAATAAAAGAATTGGTCTGATGGAGCTTTCTGCTAGCAATGCTTGCAAACTGTCTACAGTAGGTATTTTAAGATAATTGTCTGACACATCATGGAATACTGAATACTGATGGTTACAGGAGGACTTACTTTGCTTGTCCATTTATACCATAAAATATTCCTTCCAAGATTTACTAATTTTATGTTTTTGGAATTTTGTTTTCTGGCACACCACTACATTTCTTGGGAGAAATAACTGATAGGACTGATCATTTACATGGGACTTAGTGGACATTTGATGTATGATGGGAGCCCTGAAGGGTGAAAACACTGCTGGTAAGTTTATGTAAATAAAATCTACGAGCCCTGCATAATCTCACAATCTAGACTCTAGGACCCCAGATTTTCCACACAGTGCACCTGACATATTTTTCATCATGTTCTACAGTTCTACACAGTTCTGTATCTGCATTTATAGATTATTTATAATAAGACAGCAAAAATAATAAATATTGAACTTAAATATTAAGTATAGTTTAAAAGATTTTTCTTTACAGGGCACACTGTCATATGCAGGCTGATCTAGTGTAGTAACGTGACAGTAAGATACAGCTTTTTTGTAAATACTGCATACCTTATGACACTTAAAAATACCTTGGCTGTTGAGGTTGTGGTTCAAGCCTTAACGTTAGTGTGCAAGGTTTCTGATTAAATAATCCAGCACTGATAATGATACTTGTTCCTTAGAGGTAAGGTAAGTGGACTGTATAGTGAGGCAGGTTCTAAAGGGTGACTTGTCCTCTTTCAGAGAGTCTGTCAGAACAATGGAGTGTTAGTGGTAATATTCAACAATGCAACACATTCACACACCAGCACAGGCTCAAGTTTGTCCCTTACAGATGGTCTTTCCAGCATAGCTGCCCCCAAATATAATCTTAAATTTGCTTTCTGGAAAGGCCGGTCTGGTTGACCTCCGGGAGTACTACCAGGCATGTGATGAGTTTGATATACACTCTGTCATTTATCTGGACTTCTGGGTTCTTACTCAGTTGCCAGTACCAGGAAGGACTCGTGTAAAACTCTAGTACTTATTGTAGGGTATTGTTTATTGCACTTACTGTTTTCTGAGATGGAGCTTATATGTGGTTTGCACTTTTAGGCATCAGTATTGATCCCTGTATTTCAACAGTATTCTAGTTTAATAGTATTTTGAACTCTAACCTACTGTACTAGATATAATACATTCTATGAGTAAATCACAAAACACTGTTGTAAGTCTCCTTGGATAAGAGTATCTGTCAAATGCCATTAATGTAAATTTAAATGTAAATAATACCTTTCTGATCTGCCATCTTGAACTGGGCAGTTGTGGGTCGACTGTGATCACAATCTCTCCGACTTTGATGCTGATTGCTGATCTTCGCCACTTCTTTCTAGTCTGCATCATGAGTTGGTAGCAGATCACAAAGGCTGAGAATCCATATCTTGTGGAGGAGCTCCGCAAATACTCTTTCTGGTCCTGGGTGACACAAGCACTCATTATAATCTCAAATGATTGTCATTGGGTGGCTGGAATCCAGTACTATAGGGTGCACAATGCTGTATTCGAGGTTCTGGGCTCACATCAGCCATCCTCCTACTCTCTTTCGAACTCTGGGGACAGGCTAAGTAGTTGGCTGTTGGACAACATTATTTTTCCACCTTTGAGTAGTCTGTAGTCATCCGTAAAACTCTTCATCTGAGCTCAGTACCAATAGCTCTGTAACATGGTCAAAAGCAGCTGTAGGGTTGCCTTGTCCGCTTAAAATTCCATGATGCTCCTGTGCAGTTACCTCTATTAAATCCCTCTAACTACATGGCTTTCTTTCCTTTGTCTTGATAATGCTAACATTGCCATACTACAGAAGGCGGCTCGCCTTAGCTCAGTGGTATCTTCAGACTCTAAAGTTTTCAAAGGGCCATTCTGATGGCAAGTGAACAAGGAAGTCTGGACCTTGTGTCCATTGATTGGGCACAGATAGGATTGGACCAGGCAGTAAGGTCTCATTAAGGCCTTAATAAGGCCTTGGTATTGGAAGGAGCAGTTGAATACAATGTGATCCTTTCCATTATGGGTCACGATATGGTGAGGAATGTACCAGGTTTCTCTGGGTGTAGGTATTTCTGTAGCAAATAGCTTTGTGAGTGCACCGACATGCTCCAGCTTCTCTATCTGATTGTTGTAAGAGGATGAGATGTTTCACTGTGAAGGCTATGGTGACCTTGTAGATCTTCTGTGGGTTAAACTCAGGGGAGATCTTGTAGGAAACTTTGCACCTTGAATGGTCTGCATGTCTTAGCAAACCATTCTCAGATCTAGGGATTCTGCTGTAGCTTGTATTCCCAGCTTGTGGGTGCCAATGGTTAAGAGGATAGTGTTCTCTCAGCCGTCATCCAGGATGGCATAGATATCAAGTAGCTTGGCCTTTTAGCATAACAGAACTCTAATTACCTTGACGAGGACATGTCTTCCATCGACAGGTCTGTCTATGCGCAGAGATCTGTTCTCAGAGCTAATCAGGCAGGAATCATCTCTTGTGCTCATACTGTTGATATCATGCAGGATACACAAATGCTTCCCCTGGCATATCCTACATGACATCGTGAGTATACACTAGGTTGCATGGTGCTTGCAGCCACAGTGCCAACAGTGTCAGTTAATACGGATCCAGTCTGTGATCTGTGCCTTACTGAAGGTTTTGAAGGTTGTGCACTGACAGATCTTTCTTGCAGTAGGGGCATCTGTAGAGGCTTTATCTAGAGAGCTCTTCTTACCGCCACTCATCCTTTTGACATAGGGGACTCATGTAGGCTCCAGACCTGTCTTCTGAACTCTGACCTCATCTCTTGCGGAAGTTTGCTTAGGAGTCTCTCCATGGGATCCAAATCTCAATTCTGCTTCACCCTCTGGCCCAAGGGTCTTCAGCAGGGGTCTAATCTGAAGGGTGAAGCAGTCAAATAGAGAATCCACCACCTGGGCAATCTTTTTTAGAGCTAATTTATGGGGTTCGCCAAAAGTCTCCATCAGTGCATCCATGGTGTCTGAGTAGGGGTAAGTAGAATTGAGGTAGGAGTCTGCTATGAAGCGAGCTTCTAGCTTCACATGATCCATGAGGATTTGGTATTTAAATAGCTCATTGGATTCAGGAGGTAGGAGATTCTCGAGGGCTATCCTCAGAGGATCCTTGCTAGGATCCTTCATTATGAGGTCAGGTATGGTTGGACATGCGCCCCGATATGTGCTCTCTGTCATACCAGGCTGTCCATAATGGTGTGATGAGCCTTCGTAGGGTGTCCTCATTCAGGTAGAGTGAGTCTGAGAGAACCTTCTGTGGATGAGGCTGAATACAGGTTAAGATAACAACATGGCAAATATAAGCAGAATTTCCTAAAATAATAATGAAACTGCTATAACAGTTCCTTTCACTAATAATTGGTTCACATTGCTCCTATCTTGGAACTTCATTCTCTCCACTATCTGACTCCATGACTGTGTATACTCTGTTTTCTAGTATTGTTTTAAAAGTCTTTCTAGTACATGACATTCTGAGCTATGGTTTTTAGCCCTTACAATGGTTTTCATTTGTTTCATTAATCTGCCTGTATATGCTTTATGTGTATGGATTTGATCAATGAAAAATAACTATGAATTTGCTATAACCCCCTGCTACACACACATGATTCCATAAGCACCAAACATACCCACAAAAATGTTAGCGCTTAACACAGATTGGCCCTGTAGAGAGTTTCATGCTGTGAAGAAACAGAAAGCTGAGAGAAAGAGAGGACGAGAGGAACCCTGCTACTAGGAGTTAAGCCATGGTAAACAGTGGTCTGGGACAAATTCATGTCAAGGGCATGGTTGAAGTCAGAGGGATGAGACCAGATACTGTAAAAAAAAGCCATTTGTCACTGTTCCGCAACCCATTATGCTGTCCCCTTTCTTTATGCAGTGAGCCAAGCTGCAACCTACAGGGAGGGGTAAAAATCCCCTTTCTCTGCAGTCTCTTACAGCCTAGATAATCTCTCACCGAGCAGACGCCATGCTGAAATAGGCTCTCCTTCCCATTAGACCGTCCCTGCACTTACACACATTCCAGGAGAGGTGGGGTAACACAGAAAGCACATTAATGCACTCTGAGGATGTGATCTGTTGTCAGCAGCCCCCGTCAGAGTAAACAATGTGCTTCTTTATTGTTTTTTCACTCTTTGCACTTTGCTGTGATATCTAGATATTTCATGTTTCAAAAACCTAGCATAAAGCTTTTCTTCATTTTTATTTTGTATATTATTATTATTATTGTTGTTGTTGTTGTTGTTAACCTGTTAATCTATTTATTTATTTATTAAATTCTTATTACATTATCATTATTAATCTGTCTATCTTACTGCAATGGTTTAACATTAGCATCATTACTAACATTCGTGTAACATTAGACTTGTGAATGTGAATAATAATAATTAGCAATCTTATCTATGTTTAATCTTTAAATAGTTTGTCTTACAAATGATAAAGCAACAGCAAAATTAACTCTCGAGAGGATTGACAGATTAATTATATTTAAATTATTATCCTGCTTGTATTTCCACAGTTAGCATTTTTAACATCAACATTGTTACATCAACATTCACAGTATTCAATGCAGTTCAGTGAGGATGTATAATACAGTACTTGTATAATTATTGTATAATACAGTACTTTTTAGATATTTCTTGATGAATATCTATTCCTAGATATTTTCAGATCTTGTACAGCAACAACAATGTGTGTCACATACAGAAGTTTCACCAGATTACCTCTTGAATCTTGTTGTAGTGTAATGCTAAGATCTATGGTTGGCAGCGCATTAAAAGTCACGACCTCTCTGGAAAGAGACATTGGCTATGGTAAACGTTCCTGCAAGTCAGCAGCGCTAATGCTGACTTAACAAACCCTCATGTCCCCAGAGGACTGAGGTACCAGTACATCATTAATGGGTTTTGTTTCTCGTCTAACCTTCTCCAAAACATAATAAAGACAAATAGATGCACTGGCTACACAGGCAAAATTAAACATGTATTTATTCACACCATCAGTGAAGCTGCCAAGCAGGCAGTGAACAGGGGGAAAATATTATTCTTGGATGCTATTCATGTTCATTTACATTTCAAAATGGACATAGATGTTGACTGAAATTAGCTAGGATCAGCTTTCATTTGAAAAGTCCCCTGATGGACAGTGATGCAAAGATGTGTGTGTGTGTGTGTGTGTGTGTGTGTGTGTGTGTGTGACATGGCTGCCAGGTGAGGTATCACAGGTATTATTCCCCTATTACTCATTTTTAAATATTTTATCTTGAAATTAAAATTGGATTCTTTTATTGAATAATGTGTTTGAGAATGAGACACTTTTTTGGAGCTGCATCCATTGTATCCACTCAGAATGTTATGACATACATTTGGAGGCTGATGATTGGTGTTAACGTTGCAGGCTAGGTTATAGGTCACTGCATGAGCAACTTTTCTGTCACTTAATCGTGATTGTTGGCAAGTAGCTTGTCTGGTGTGTTAGCAAGCTTATAAGTAGAATTAGCAAAAGAAAACAATTGAACAGTTTTCAGGCTTTCACAAATATGAAGTAAACTACTAAGCAGTGAAAAATTGCACAACTTAAAAAATATATATACATTGATAGAAAAAACTTGGATGTGTAATTTGCTTGGTGCAGATATCATGTTTACAACTTCACATGATCTTCACACACACTGTTTTATGAGTTTGAAATACAAAGCCATAGGCCTGTGAACAAATTAGGCAGGTTTAAGAGACTGGCTGGGTGCAAATTATAGTCAGTAAATGAGGGCCTCACGTCTAAAGTCTGGCCAGAGACAGCGAATGTTCTGTCTTTGTGTCCAGGAAGATCAATGACAACTGGAAAAATAATCACCTGAAAATATGGTATGCCTTTTGGCTTTTTTCAGCAACTTCTGTCTCTCTATAGTCTGGAAGGTCCAAATAAATGGTGCATTTACAGCTGTCTGTTCAATGATGCAGCTGTCTGGATGCAAAGTTAGCACCATGGGATGAGGGCTTTTTATAAGACCTGCTGTAAATCAGACTTACAGCTTGGAACTTCAGAGTGCAATACATGTAAAGAATTATGTCTATTAAATCTCTCCCTGTTAATTGGAACCTGCAAAGTTAAATGTTGGGAGCTCATACAATGTTGGCCTAATATATTTTACACTTACAAATAACCCTAAGTATAGTTCAGGTAGTATATTTCCCGAAAATTTCAGCGCAAACTTACAAATAAACTATATTTAGAGATTTAAAATTTAGAGAACTGAGAGGAGAACTGTTCACCAGGAATTTTCTTTAGAAAAGATATAATGAACATTTAAACATTTTACAATCACATTACCAGTGAAACAGGTAGCAGTTTTTTTTTTTCTAGAACCATCATTCCAGAATTAGGAATAGATTATATTTTATATTTGCAATAGGTTCTGATAATAATCTGACCTTTTCTGAGGTGGCCAGGTGGCTAAATCTACCATTTATCTAGATCAGCGCTTGAAGTGAGAAAAAAAAGTACCAGTCTTCCGCTTATTCACATGTTGGTGTGCGTATCAGACGGTATCAGCAAATCATTAGGTACATTAAGTACATTTTGAAATTCTACAGTGAATAAAACATTCTAGGAGACATCACTGATGTTCACAACAGAAATGTATTAACTCGGATGATACTATATAATACTATATATTATGTATTCGTGTACTGTTGTGCACCATTTGATCCTTTGACCAGCAATCAGGCCACTCATCTTGACTGCCATTCTCATTGGCAGCTACAGTAGTGTTTTTGTTGATGCTACATCAACAGACTTCTCGCTGCTAGGAGTGGCGCTAACAACAGCTTTCTGCTTTATAATGAATACTGAAGCTCTGTGGTTTCACTGCCTGATTGTCTGACTCTTTGCGTCCTTTTGAAACCAGGCCAGCATCGATATTTAGCATTAACACTACTTAGACTTTCATTAACACTACTTGTATTGTCGAGCATTAATGTTACTTGTATTATAGTAGACTTGTAGAAAGAATGGGAACATGTGAGCATTATGTAGTTCCTCCTGGGTAATATAGGGTAATTATCACCCAGAACCTGATAAGGAGAGAGCAGAAAAGTGTATCATGACCTTATGTGAAGAGACAGTATGTCAAAGAGTAAAATGTAGAAGTGCTGTGAACCAGTGAGTAATAGCCCACTTTGATCACTGATCTAAATGCAGTTATAGACATTTTTGGAAATCTGTTCAATTTTTAAAGGGTACTTGGATTCCTTCAATGTATGATTCTTCCCATGATTCTTAAGTAAAACTTAATTTTGCATTCAGTGATGTTCCATCTCATGCTAATAACTACTTATCTCTAGGTGGGTTTGGCACAATTAACATTTACATGTGGTAAATCTTACAGCATACACAATAGGCTCTGTACTAGAACCCAGAGTATGGAAAACTACTGATGTAGATCTACTATCATCAAATAAAGGTAGGTGTACTAGGAATCTGAATAATCCCCTCTCAGTGATAGTGGTTTGTGGTTATCATCAGTTCTTGAATTTTTAAACATTTTGGTAAACTAAATATCAACTTGCTTAAAATCACAGGGATTCAGACAGAGTTCAGGAAGAACTCATCTCCGCTAACTTTACTCACTGTTAGCTAATAAGAGCATTTTTTCATCATTCAGCTTTCCAGGTACTAGAGTCACAAAGGATTCACAAAGAAGATTCACACCTCTTCCCTCAAGCTTTGCAGGGTTGGCTTTCTTTTGCCAGTTGCCTCAGGATATATTAGTGCTCTTCTACTGTACCACTATAGAAAGTACGCTTACGTCAACTATAACCTCTCAGGAATAAAGTACAGTGCATAATCGGGGTAGCTGTGACGATCACTGTCTGTGCTGTGGATCCAGTGCAGGATCTATATGACTGCAGTACAATGAGATATGTGAAAACGTATTGCAGACATCTCCTACAGCACAAAAATTCTATTTCAAAACTTATGCATTTCTTGAAGGAAATCCTGGTATCTGATAAAAAAAAACTACACAATATAAGTTCTTTTCCAAGGCAGTGTCTCTCATGAATTAAACTAGCTAGACACTCTGATATCTTCTTGCACTTAATGCTAACATTGTTAGTTACCAGGAACCTGTTTTAATGCACCGTATCATCTTCACTCTGAACTTTGTACCCAGCCACTATTTTGTGTTTACGCCATATCTATTATGGAGTGGCGCTATATGTAATTGCTAATACGTGTTCTTAACTGTGTCGCATGTACATTTATTTCAGTGGTGGTCTAATTGTCATGTTATGTATAATGTAACAAATATGCACATATTTGACATATTGAAACATGTTGATCATGTTGTGTGCTTATGTTGTCAATACTGAGACTGCTCATACAGCCAAATTCTTAAATTCTTAATGTATATAAATGTATATGAAAAATAAATCCATATTCCTAATACATGTAAATATCAAAATGTTTCTTAAGCCCATTGTGATTTGGAGTTTTTGTTTTTAATGTATTACCATTTTGAATAATCTCATGACTGTATTTTTTGGAGATAAATGCTAATATTGCTCTTGGTGTTCATTGGAAACAAGTTATAATGGTAAGGGATCTGTATAATGTGTGCAGTGAATTTCATAAGTAGTCAAAAAAAAAACAACTAATTTGCATTGCCACATTCAGCTAATACTCAAAAACATCTTTAAAGTGACATTTACGAGTTTACAACATCTTGAAGAGAACAAAGTGATTGGCGGTACACTTAATCGCTTGAATAACTTTTGAAGCCTCAAGGTTGAGAGAGGGAAGATGCTAACACTCTACCTGTCTTTTGTGAAATAAAAGTCTGACAATGTACTTGACTGAAATTAGTGTTGAGACAAATCCACACTCAACAGCCAAAGCCATGGATTATGAAACATCCACACACTACTCTCTCTTAATATGTATGAATGCACACCCACACCCACCCACCCACACACACACACACCTCCACATCATACATGCCTTCCCCATGTCACAAAGGAAATGTGTGAGTCTTACACACACACACACACACACAAACACACAAACACACACACACACACACACACACACACACACACACACACACACACACACACACACATATATTTATAGCATGTGTATATATTATTTATATCATATATATTGTATGTCTATATATTATTCATTTAATTCATAATTCATTTATTTTTTCCTAAAGTCTTAGACATATGACATACATTTGAAGCACACTTTGAGACACTCTAATCACATTGTGTGATTAATATGCTATCTGGGTTGTATCATGGTGCTGTTCTGTTGAACTCCCCTGCAGCTCAACATCATATCAGAAAGTCCTAGTCTGTAGCACATCTGCATGGCGGTGGATAAAGTAGGCATGGATTAGAGCACTGGGGGTGCTGCTAAAGGAGAGCTCACTTCAGAATGCTGGACCAGCTCAGGAAGCAGTGAGTAGCAAAGACTGAGCCATGCATTATTAAACACAGGCGCGCTTGATCAAAAGGACGGTTATCCACAGCTAATCCTTTGCCTGTGGCAGGGCCACTAGCAAGCTGTGCATTTGAAATCAAAACAGAAAGACCACACAAACAATTACTAGGCTGCAGAGAACCCTGTTCCATGTTCCTAGATGGATCTCACCACATTTAATTGCCCGAGACCTGCAATAAACACAGCGATTCAGGGAGGGATGCCAACGTAGCCCATTATGACTTGTTCAGCGCAGAGATTGACAAATGATGACTGAACTAAAGGCTTCGGTTCAGACCTTTCCATTACAGTCAGTCTGCTTAAGGCACACTGAGTGAAATCCCTGAAAGAGTCACGGTCAACATGCAAATCTATTTGTTGCTTCCCTAAAAACCAGGTTTCTGAGTTTGCAGGTTTGTTTTTAAATGTTCAGATTCTTTTAATCTCTTTTAGGAAGGAGAAACAAAAGACTCACAGAACTTGTTTCCAATAGTTTTAATACTGCCGGTTGATTTAAAGGGAGAATTTAATAGCGTTCTGAGATTGGCTGCCTCTCTGTTTGCATCTGTGGTCGATAATGATAATAATAAAAAGAAAGGAGCCATTTCTCTGGGGCTGCGGCTAATCTCGTTGAATCTGTTTAATGACAGAGCTGTACCCTCTATGGTAAGGCCACACAGAGCCCCTGGGTCTTAAGATTCTTATTAAACAAGAGCAAGGCTGTGGCACATTCGTTCGAATCCTGTTTGTTTGTTGCTTTATTTGCCTTTACGCTGTTTTTTGTTGTTGTTTTTCAGTGTTTTTGTTCTTCCCTATTGTATGTCCAAGCTGTTGTCCACATGGTGATGGATGAGTCAGAGGAGGCAGTTGCTTGTGGCTTGCGGGTTTTGCTTTGAGGGTTTGGACATAAATTATACTAAAACTGTAACTAAGTGACTTTCTGTCTGTTCTTTATCAATAAATCATCCCTAATTATTAGATACTGTTATGTTATCACTATAAAGCTTATTTAATAGTTTTTGAAACCTTTGATCTTAAAAGTAAAATTTTTTTACAATGATTATCATGCCACATAATGGAAATCCATATGCATAGAGTTAGTACAGTGAGTACAGAATATCAAACTGTGGTTTCACATTGTTACTCAGTATATTAAACTGCATGGATATACTGTAATGGCAGCTATACAAAGCACAACCATTATTTGTATTAGATGATAAATAAGTAACAAACAGCGGTCACTATCATCTCATCACCAGAGAAAATGCAGTGGATCATAACAGTGGATCATCTGATGCATCTCAGATACTGCAAAATATGTTTACATAACAGATGTTGAACTCAGCCGTGTGGACTTAACTCAGTTTTCACAGTTCACCTCCCTGTTTCCCATGGCTGTCACAAAGTGCAACTGGTAATTGGACTATGTGTGAGCCTGGAACCATTGATCTCTGTATGAATTGAAGCTGACTGTGTGCTAGTGTATCTTTGTGTATCATTGCACTGACCTTATTGTGTTTTTCTAAGTTAAGCCTTTTCCATGTGAGTGTCTTCATCGTTAGAGTGAAAAACAAGAGACTGAGGGTGGAATGAAACATGGCCCTTGGATATCAAACAGCAAAGTCTGGATGTTAAACAGATTCCACCCTTAATATCAACACAAGGTCTGGTGTCATTTTATACCTTAGCAGAAGATTCCTTTGAGGGGTCAATGTCTTTTTTGAATAATCTGTTATAAATGTAATGTAAAACTTTTGAATTGTGTAAATTTAATGTAAAGCTGTAATGTAGAATTATCATATGTAACATTTATTCTTTTCTGAGCTTTAATATTTGCACCATTTTTCATGAGTTTCACATGTAATTCATATGTTTGTGTTGTTTTAATTTTTCACATTTATAGGAATGGGATTTTTTTTCAAGTTTATATCCTCTCTCTCCTATTCTTAATGTTTAACTGTATCATGATTGAGAGTGCAAAAGAAATAAGAATATAGTAGTAAAGCTATTAGCAGTGCTTCTATGGCCCAGTGGCATTAGTCACACTTAGGAGATTTAGCTGTCGCTTTTATTCGAAGCGACTTACAATTATGACTGAGTACAATTTGAGCAATTGAGGGTTAAGAGCTTTGCTCAGGGGCCCAAAAGTGGCAGATTGGCAGCTGTGGGGCTTGAACCAGCAACCTTCTGATTGCTAGTAAAGAACCTTAACCACTGAACTACCACTACTTTGCAAGGATTTATGGTAAAATGGACCTGGGTCTAGTCAAAAAGGGGCTTGTTATGGCCAAGAAGCTAAAGGTTGTAATGTGTCCCCCAAGCCATTTACTATGAATATAAAAAAGCCATTAAATTAGCCTGCAGTTAAACCTCTTCATCAATAACTTAAGCATAAAAGAAATGCAACAGACAGATTAGACAGGAAAGTATTACAGCAGAAATGCAGGCCAAAGTCATTGTCTGGGATGATTTGCATTGCTTCTGGTGTTGTGGCTCTAACCACTTATTTATTATATCTGAGAAGTAGGCGAAGTCCTGCAAGAGCATGCGCATGCAATTCATAAGGTCTGGAATTTGCTTTGCAAAGTGGCTGCTTAGCTGAGACTAACTAGGGATAGTTAGTCATTGCAATTGTTAATCATGTCCGTTGCGTCACGGTGCGTCCCCTCCTCTCAGACGTGTGTTTGTTCGTATGGTCACGCCCTCCCTGTGTATCACACCTGCTCCTTGTTTTGTGTTGTGTTGTATTGGATGTTGTTTGTGATTAACCTTGCGGTAGACCTGTGTGCTGCGTTGTCTGTTGTTTCGTGTCAAGAAACGTCACTTTATCACACTCGGCTCGTTCCCGTGTCCTGCCTAGCCTCCAACATTACATGCTGCCTTTAAACACTTTCTGAAAGAAGGGAACTAGGAAGAAAGATTTTGATATTTGTTTTAAATAAAGCAGAATGCTTTTAATAAAGTAATAATAGTATTGTTATTAGCGTCTCGATTGTGAACAGAGACCTTGGATTTTATTGAATCAGGTGAATGCAAACGAAAAGGCTGAGATAGAGCCGTGATGTATAATTACTGCATTGACTTAGTCTATAGGTAGCTAACTTTTGATTAATTAATGCAACGAATTAAGAGTTTAGCATATAAATGTAATTCATCAACTTTGTATGAATTTGCCTGATAGAAACATCCACTTTTGAATAAGATTCTTAAGGTTACATGGTACTGCAGTAGTCCTGGTAGTGTTTAAATTAACACTAAAAACATTATTTAACAATGCAGTATGCACAAATTATTTTCCTGCAGAAAGGTGTTGATTTCTCTCTGCATTGTTCTGAAAGATTCCCATTTCAGGCTCAGAGCAATACTTTGGGACACAGACAGCAGTTACGCTCTGGGTTTATGGGCAGTTATCTGGTGGTCAGTCGAGAGATGAAAGTTCAATATTATCTTTATGCTTGAGCAATGTGCCTGTCACTCTGTAATATAACCTTGGCTTCAAAGAGCAAACTAATAACAGAGTGGAACTGAGTATTTCTCTCAGTGGAGCAATCTTTTGCATATTTAATGAAACCAGTGAAAGCAAACTGCTGATGAGTTGATGTGGAGTAACTACTTCATTGGCAGCTGTTAATGGTAAATGTATATAGCTGTTATAGTGTGCTTATGTTAATGGGTTTATGATGGACTCATCACCTTGGCATTATAATGCCATTATGTTTTGAAAGTTTCTGTACCGTTGAAGGCCGTTGTGACTTTTTTTGCTGTAAGATTGCAGGAATACTTTGCTCGGAACTCACAGTATTCAGCCCAGAGCTGCTTGACAAAGAAATAAAATTGTGACCTTTTGAAATTTCTCTCTCTCTCTCTCTCTCTCTCTCTCTCTCTCTCTCGCTCTCATGCTCTCTCTTAACAATAGCTTGCGAACATATACAAATGTATATGGCTTTAGAAAGGTCTGTTGTCTTTTCAAGGCCTCCACACAAGAAAGCGGTGGAAAAACAGCCTCCAGTGAAAAGTGTTCACCGTAACCATCTGGTAACCAGGAAACCATTCAATTGTAGGCAGTCAGAAAGTCCTCCAGCCTGTCTGTATAAAACAGCTCTTTAAAAGTGCATGCAGAGTGAGGAGGAGGAGTGTGTGAATACAGCAGAGCTGCTGCAGCCCATTTGCTTTTTGACAGGATGTGCTCACTGTGGAAACCTCACTTAGCTCTTAGCTCAGCCCTGGCTAAACCTGCATGCACTATTCTTTCGGCACTCTCCTCAAAGAGAGCTCCTACAAAAAATAAAGAGGTCCTGTCATTCACCATGGCCTTCAGGCTGCGTTACAATGGCCCTGTGTTTATAGGCATTCATTCAAATTGACAAATATGCATGGCTTTTGGATGCAGCTAAAATATAAGAACACAATCAAATAATATTTGCCTTATATATACAGGCTTACTCTATTCTCATCTGTTTAACAGATGCACATTGGAGGGAAGCTACTTATGTAAATGAGAGCTGTTTATAAAAGATAAGTGTGTATACACTTTCTTTTTACTGATCATATACACTTCTAAACATGCACTTTTAATTTTGTCATGAAACAGTTATAAATGCATGACAGTAATGAATGTATAATTGTTATGAATTGGACTCTAAAAGCACAGTTTGCTAGCCCTGAGGAATGGCCTTGCAACGACAGCGCTGGAGTACCTCTGCACTTTGAAGACACTAATTGGACAACGACTGGGAAGTGATTACACCAATTATGTAGCCATCGTTTTGGGAAAGAAACAGCACTGTCTGTCTCGCTCAAAAAGAGCTGGTTTTGTTTGTAAGCCGCCATGTTCTGTGTTTCTGTAGCAGCTGGCCGTGGTGGGCAGAGATGACCCCTGCCTCTGCTCCACCCAATTCAACAGAAAAAAACTAGGACCCTTTGCAGCAAGCGCTTGTTTTTCATTCCTGCAGGAAAAAATAACCAGTGAAACAATTGTAGTCTAAGTGGATAACAATATTTGTGTGCAACAGTAAATTATACAATCTAAAAAATATACTATACTCTATGTTGCCCACTGTTGCCTACTTGCCACTGTTGAAAAAACAGTGTGTGTCACCCTCATTGTAAAAGTATAAATATCAAACTTTCAGAGCATTGGTCTGAGTAATCCAGCTAGAAACTTTTGATCAGATCTTTCTTGAGGCATGGTCAACCTAAAAGTGCATTTTAGGTGGTATGCAATTAAAGGTGTGATTTCTTATTATGTTCAGTCAGTCAGGCCCAAGAAAGCCAAAGCTGCTGCTATGTCTAATTAGACATAAGCACATATGTCATATTTCCTGTCTTCCTGCCATGCTGAGAGAGAGTGTGTGCAATTCTAACAGGTGTGTTATCCGTGCAGGAAGCCTTTGTCACGTATGTTACCCTTTTCTCGTTATCATTCACTTAAGAGTGAGTCACACAGCCATTACATTTTGTTAAATGGGCTTTTCTGCCAGAAGAAAAATGACAGATTTGAGTAACCATTCTGAAAAATATAGGCTTATCAGAACACATGCATTTTGGTGTGCATATTCAGGCTGGGTAGGTGGGCACAGGTCAGCAAGGGTTCTAATGGATCAGGTTGAGTGAAGGTGCATTGAAATCCAATGGGTTACGCAGTTGAAAATGAATGTCTGGAGAGTCTGTGCCTTCATTGAATGAGTCAGTCAAATGATTGTATGACTCATATGAGAACAAAAAGCATTGAAATGGCCTATTCCACATTACTTCAAGAAGTTTCTGAAATGTTTTAACTTATAGCCACCTATAACTTATATTTCATGGTATTTTTAAGAAAATGCAAATATTTGTACAAACCTGTCCACATACAACCAGAATATCCACTGGTGTCCTGGTCACTTTAATTTCACCAACAAATCCTGCCTTGTAGTATGACCAAGCATCAAGATTTTTGTAGGCTTTGCTTGGTGTATTTCCCTGGGCGTCAACATTGAAATCAGATATATAAATGTCAGGAGGCCCACATTCCTGGCCACATGTTGATGTCCATGAATCACTGGTTCTTTGATAATTCACTGTCAAGTCTAACTGCATTTATGATCCTGGGATCTATTGGAGCTACTTTCTCAGTTTGGGGGTCACAGTCCCTAGTGCTCCAATTACCATGGGAACCATAGTTACCTTCACTCTCCACACACACCGTCCTTTTCTAGCTCTTGGTCCTGATGTTGCTCTCATTCGAGATTGCCACATCTACCACTACGGCCCTCTTCTGCTGTTTATCCACCACTACTGTGTCTGGTTGGTTAGTCATTACCGTCTTGTCTGTCTATATCTGATAGTCCCACATACCCGGTCATTTTCCACCACCTGAGTGCATCCGACTCAGACTTTGGAACTTCCAGCCCATACTCAGCACAGATGTTCCTGTATACTATGCCAGCCACATGTATGCGCTGCCTGCTAGCATCTTGCATCCTGCTGTTATGTGCTGGATTATCTCAGGGGTATCTTTGCACCGCCTGCATCTGGAGTCCTGGCTGGTGTGGTAGAGTGGTAGATCTCAGGCTCTACTGATCTCGTATGTGTGTGTGTGTGTGTGTGTGTATAAAAAGAGCATACAAATAAAGGCTGGCTCTTTGGTTATGAAGCTCTACAACTGTAAGAAGCAGAAGATTGCTAATTCACAGGTAGAATGGCACCATAATCTAGGTAATGTTATGATTAACATTATGTTGTTTAACTATTTTATTTTTAGACAATGTCACAGAGGATTATGGCACCATGGATTTATTTTTGTTACTAATGGACAGATTCATACAAATACATATTACAATTAGACTACATGTTGCATGAATAATGTTATGAGGCTATTTAAAGACTACTGTAAATAGTAGACATATACCATGGAGAATACTGCTTGAATGTTATCTGATAGATAAATTGAAAAGTGAGAGGAAAGACTAGACCCAAAGGGGATCTCTCCAGATCCCTCTGTAAGGGATCTTTCTTTCTGTCTTTCTGTCTCTCTCTGTCTCTCTCTCTCTGTCTCTCTCTCTGTCTCTCTCTCTCTCTCTCTCTCCCTCTCTCTCTCTCTCTCTCTCTCAGGCTCAGGGATAGAAGTCACTGATTCTTACATTGAACAAATATTGTTGTTATTGTTTCAGTAACACTGAAGCATCTCACAGCATGAATCAACAATACCAGTGGAGATCCAAGCTATAGGAAGTGGCTCCTGGTAGAACAGGACTCTGATTTACTGTCCTCAATAACCATTGACCGTGCATAGTGGGGCAGGGGTCAGTGGTGTCCTTGGGTTAAGATGACTCCAGTCTCTGAGAGAACACATTGTGGTGCACAGCAGTGGAAGTACAGCAAACCTTCACAGTAAAAAGACATCTTGGCTTACACTAACAACACATATCCATAACAATCTGCTGAATTTTTACATTTATTCCCAGTAAAAAGAGAAGAAACATAAACTTGCAACTGATTTCTGTGCTATTCATTCCATGTATAAAAGTAAATGAATAAATGAGCGGCAAACAAACAATAAGTTGCCCATCTTTCAACTGCACATTCTTTGGTGCCATTATTTGTTTTCAATCATGACCCCCAAAGGGCAGTGGTGAGCTACACTCAGTCTCGGCTGCCAGTCCACATAACCATCACACGTTCCTCCCTAGTGAAAAGTAGGCAAGATCCTGGTGATCTAGCCAACAGCTGATGCCTCCTTTCTTTGGCTTGCTACTTAAATGCGCTAAAGGTCACGAGTTAAATGATTTTAACACAGTGAAAGCACCTAGTTTGCAAGCTTTTACGGCTGTAAATATTTTCTAGTACAACTTCTGTACAAGTAAATGGCATAGCATTCTGTACAAGTAAATGGCATAGCACCATGATGCATGTTGCCTTCAAATAAAATAAAAATAAAAATGATTTATTTCAAAAATCAATAAGAGCAACAAGGTGCATTCACACTGTAAGGGAAAGCACGATATGAGACAGCAACAACTGAATTCTGTTTGTGTTTCTTATGTTGTTGCATCACTCATTATTAATATGACCCTCATAGTAGGTCAAGGCAGTTGAAGTAAAGTTACAGGCTGTGTGGTACCAGGCTGTTATCACACACACACACACACACGCACACACACACACACACACACACACACACGCACGCACACATGGCAAGTTCATATAAAGCTATGGTGGAATGAACACCTGTCTACATCTACACAAACAGCACAAGCTGTTGTCTCTGTACTGGCATGTGTGATTCTGCCAGATATTTTTAAGGTGGGGGGATTTCTGACTAGAATAAATGAATGAAAGAAACAGGAAGAAAAACAGATCTTGCTGGCATGGTGATCTAGCTGTTGATAACAGGGAGTAATTGTTGAAGGTACTGAACCTTAGCTTCTGCCGGGCGCTGGGGACATGTGTGGCGGAGATAAGAGCACACCATGCCACCAAATCATCACAGCACATGATAAGGACTCAGCGTACCTGATGCTCGGATGTCCTGAAGCCTGACTCCTCATTGGAGGATGAATAGTTGCCCATGGAATAATAGTGGAGTGCTCAGATTGCAATGCAGAAACTCCCGAAGGCTGTATTTCTGCTCCCAGTGAGCTAGTAAGGGTTAACTGTGATAGAAAAGGCTTTGGAAAAGCATAGCATCAGAACCATGGGGAGATGCGTGACTCTATTAGTCAAAGATGGCATGCAGCATGGCTGATGTTGTTCTCATGTTTGTTCCCATGTTTCTGACATATCTCCAGGCGGATACTTGCGTATGACATGCGCATGAAAATGTGCCTAATGAAAAATGAATATCTTTGTTTGAGTTGTTACCTGAGTTGTACCTTTTCTTTTTTGAATTGTGACACTCATCTAATGAAAGACAAAGGACGATATCCTTTGTGCTGTCAGTGATGAGTGATGAGGTATTTCAGTTATGAGGGATGAGGTTTGCCAGTGATGAGGGATGAAGGATTCAGCCCATCACAACAGCTCAAGTGAGAAACATCTCTATAATCAGATCTATGCTGCATTTTATTTCCAAGACCAGCAAATAATGGCAGATCTAATTTGCAGTTCCGAGCTCACCGCTCTCTTCCTGTGTGGGTCCTCCATTTCCTGTTTGCAGAATGGTTTTGTCTTTTGTTCAGGCGAGAACATCATTGAGAGTGATCTAGTCAATCTGTAATTACTGCCTTTTGTTCCATCATTCCAGTAGCCTATTATTTAGCATCACTTATGTTGTCTGAGTGTTCAGCCTCGTCTCCCTGCTCTCAGATGTCTGAACTTGCATCAGTGTAAAAGAATGAAAGTGTTCACTTTGAATATTCACAGCATTTAATGTTAGGAGTGATTGTGTCATTTAGATTTCAGTGTTTAGCTTATTTTCTTTTTTCATGAGACCAGCATTACTTGAAATTATTTCAGTCAACCCATACATTTGATCTTATTTACTGTATTGCAGGTTGTTATTTTATAACTCATGCTTGCAGTGCGTTCACAAACAATAGATGAAAATAGTTTTCTTTCTTCATAAATTATATTAATTTATTTATTTATTGTATGTGCACGTGTGCTTGTGTAAGTGTGCCCGCTCTTTCTGCAGTCAACAGACACACACTTGAAATGAGGCAATTTAAACGTACAAGAGGAAGTGCATTCTCATCTTTAATAGAAAAGGGGGGAAAAAAACATGCCGTTTTGCTGAAGTGTGAAATCATTCCTATTTTCAGAGATAAAAGTGGAAAAATGGAAAAGTTTGCCTCCTGAAAAAGAAGGTAAATTGAATGAATATGAGGATTTTTAAGAGAAACTTAGTGGATATATAAGGTGGCCTTAAAGATTTGCTTAACAAGAAGAGGTCATATTTATACAGCTAGTCAGTACAAATTAATTACTCAAACTTGGGTCTAGTCCTAATAAATCTGCATTGGCTGAGACAGCATTAGGTTCTGTCTGCAGGATTAGACATATGTTTGTTATTCCAAGTCCAAAGGACACATATTTTTTAAATTCCAGCACCAAATTCATTACTTCTACCACTGCATAATTTAGTTATTTTGACTGTCTGGGTAAACAGCCAAAAAAAATAATTCAATTGTAGCCAGAATGAATTGCCTCTATTGTGTCTTACGAACCTGCACCATTTATTATATTCTAATTTCATTTTCTTTTATGGTTTTTTGCCATTTTCCTTAGTGTAAATACCAATTATTTTAGTTTGGCATTAATTTGTAATTTTATACTGTGAACAATTTAGCGGATGAGAACATAAGGATAAGGCTGAGTTGAAGCAGTAATTAAAACTTTCTGCACTGCTCTCTCCTGATGAGGAAGACTGCAATTCCAGACACAAATGTGACTGCCAATTTATCATGGAAAGATGGTGCTGGGGAAGCTCTGAAGCTCCCACCCCCCGGAGGGCTGCTAGCGGAGGTCTGTGCTCGCGTAGCACCTCAGGCTCAAACAGGTAATCACCCTCCACCAGTCTGCGCTTCATTTACAATCACGGATTAAAAATTAAGTTTCAGGTGTTTAATTAATATGCATGACATTTAAATATAAACCACTTAATTTCTCATCTTAATTACCTTAAAAACTAATTTCACATTTGTTGCACTATGAGCGTCACTGTTTGGAAGGAAAGAGAAGAGGAGCTGGAGTACATTGTTTACTGTGAAATCCTGTTAGAAACAATATTTGGTCTTGTTGGTTTATTGTATTCTGCGATGCTTTCTCTTTATGACTTGTTCCAGGCAACTGGAACACTTTAAGGGATGAGTATACAGAACAAAAAGCCCTAAAGCTGTGTTAGTGCATTTAGGTTCATTTCATATTATCTTTGTTATTGCTTTTTCAATTCTCAAATAATTTTGCCATACCTTCCAGGTGCTCTGGTTCATCTGGTTTGGTTGGAACAGAAGGCTTCAATGTAACAACGTCCTGTGGGCTCAGGGTCACACCCCTCAAAAAAGGAAAATAACAAGGTATTACCATCATCTACACTAAATGCTTTTGAATTAAATCTAATTAAGAAATAATTATCATTACCATTACAGTGCACAATAAATATTATGTGTTGTGTATTGTCAAGTCATTATATGTGTTGTCCATAAAATTAACCTTGTAACTTAGGCCATTTAAAAGGAAGAAACATTAATCTGATGCTCATACAGCTATAACTCACTTGTGGGCATATGAAGAGTTTGATGAAGCCGTGCTACCGATGGCAATTTATGCTTTTACCCTGGCACCGCCAAAGGTGGAGTGATTGATTAATCTATGATCTATGTGAAACTCCTTAAGCCATGCATTCATGCCCTGTGATATCGCTAAACTTTGATGCCACCCGCAGCTTCACAGGCATGGTTTGGGTTATTTTCAAAGAGCATGCATCCCATTAATTTCCAGCCTTGATTCTGAAATCAAGGCTTATCTCCCTGCTTGCCATTTGATGTTAATGAACTTGACATTTGACGTCTCCTATCGCATGATGAGCCAGTGGAAGCGTTGTCGCCGTCACTGAGGTATAGGTCCCTTCCAAATTCAAGCAATCATTGGACAACGACTCATATCCCTTAGCAACTAGTGCATTTTTACCCAAGACTCAAGACTATACATGTGACCTCATATGAACTGTCTCATATTATTGCACCACAGTGAGGCTGAGAAGAGCCAGCCATGCCTCTTTGCTTTTATAATGGTAGGGCACATACTGTAGATCAACACGACTTGCCTCTACTCAGTCAATGAGATTACAAAAACTTCTGAATTTACAGCATTAAGATGTCCACAAGTGCACATCATTCAGCTGTGCAATCTCCTCCAGGTGTCTGTCTAGAGCCATTGGCCAGTGTAATTCTACACTATGCCAAGGTCATCTGTCACTGAAAAGGTGCCCATCTGGGTGTGTATGCCTGTGTAGGCTTCCTGAGTGCTGGCAAGCCAAGCATTGCTCACATGGCTGGTGGTGAAGAGGCCTGCCAAGATGGAGGATGCGTGTGGCGTGCTCCCTCAGTGGGGGTAGGGCTCAGAGTGTAGCTATTAGGGTGTTGCCACAGACTTTATCAGCTCATTTCAGCCCAGGCTGAACACACACCAAGCTCTCCCAGCACAACTGGGACGAAGGTTCGGATTCACTCTGGGCTTTGCATTCAAAGCCAGCTCATAGCGCAGCGTGCACTCATCACAAAGAGCTGACCAGCAGGGAAGAGCAGCAAGGAGTACAGCCCCCGCAACTGTCACTCAAACCCCTTCACAAATGAACAGGGTCTTCATCCAATTATGCCACGACGACTTAAAATAATATTCAGAATTTATGCTGAAAACTACCTGAAAACTGAATCATAATCCTCTCACTAGAGACATGTTTGTAGACTTATTTGGTGTATTTGCTTAACCAAGCCTTGGAAAGCAACATGACAAAACACTTCAGACAAATAATACGTTTCCCTAGGTTTCAATTATAGACATTGCTGCAAAAAGCTTCTAAAAAAGCTTACAAAAACTTACAATATCATTATAAATGACCTACTGTTGCTATGCACTGTGCCAGCCAGCTGGATGGCAATATTGTTACATAGTACAATTAACTATAGTGTCTTAAAACAGAGGAACTTGCAGGTCTTTTTTGCTTTGCAAGAAGTGTGTGTTTACCTTCATCCTTCTCAACTGCATGTAGCATCGAAACACAGACAACAGACTTGCTATATAGGGTACTGCCGATGATTACACAGTATTACAGGTGATTCTGAGAACACTCTTTCCCTTTTCCTAAATTATTAAAACTATATTTTAAGGAATAAATAAAGGAATAAGTCGTTATTATTATTGACATCCAAGAAAGTAATACACATAGTTAAAGCACCATCTTATAAGCTACAGTTATGACCATACAGACCATGTAGAGGATGTGCAATGGAAATTTTCTGTCTTAGTGTATTACTGTATAAGATTAGTGTATGAGAATAGCACACAAGATGACTTTCTCCGTTTTGCTGAAATATTTATGGAATGTGGAACTGCAATGTGGAAGCTAAGTGGCGCACCTGACAACATAACCTGCAGTACACTCTGACCTTAAATCTAATAGCAGCATCTCAAAACACTGAAGGATTACTCTAAGCAAAGCCAAGCTTTCTACAGCTTCAGAACCTTCTCACTGACCCAGGACCTGTCATGGATTACAGAGCAAAGACAGCAGCTTCAGGTCCAAAGGCCACCACTGATGGAACAGAATACAGAGTGCTTAGTGCGCTATATCATTTTCCGCACTGGCCTGTTCTATTCCTGGAGCTTTGAGTTATGCAGCAGATGAAGAGATTGAAGCTGTGGTCAGATGAGTATGATCTGACACAAAATGACACTTTGAAATATTTGGAAAACGGAGAGCTCTGACTGTCTGACTGTGTGCCAAACGGAATAAAATATAAAACTATCTGAAAAGATTCTCTTGAGAATGATTTAATTTAAGATAAAGCATTCTGAGGGGGGTACTGGAGGCAATATTTGAATAAATACAGCAATCATCAATTTTCTTGTGAGGTATATTTTCTGAGATATAATGTGAAATGGCATTCAAACTGCTGTTGTTTCTGCACTCTCTGTCTCAGCAACAACAGAGAGAACGTAAATGATCAAGAAGTAAAATCAGAAGCAAGGAGGCATCACTCCTATCTGTTTTACTGGAATGCACTGCGGAGCCACGCATCTCTGTGCCTGTATGAGGAATAAAGAAAGACTGTAGATCAGTGTCACATGCTGTCAGTGTCAAAGAGCAAAAGAACAACAGGTTAACCTAATCCAGCAGTTGACACAAGACCAGGAACCGACTCCCATAAGCCTTAAGCAGATACAGGCACTGTAAGGCCTATGTCACTTTCAGCCTGCTGTTTGTGCGCATGAGGAGGGGTTTTAAAAGAGGCTAGTTTGGTGACCCAAATGCTTTCTGACAGAATCCTAGAGCGTTTTAGTTACCAATGATGACACATAGCTGCAGCCACAATGTTTACGGGGCCACAGCAACCCTCTAAGACTGAACACTAACCGGCATGCTTAAAACCTATAGAATAAAGGCTTTCTTAGAACCACATGGCTGACATGTGGTCCTAAATACTAAAAAGGCATTTAAAACTTTTACTGCACCTTCCACTTCTTCAAATCCTATTTTGTTCCAGCATTTCCAATGCTTTTCGTGTACACAGGAATGGGACCAAGGATGAATGGAAGCATTTGTTTCACTGCTATCTCGACTAAGTTTAGTGTTGTGATTTTGTCGGGGGAGCTTGTTCGGTGTTGCTCCCAGTGGCTGTGGGGAGGAATTTTCAATCTCCTCAGTGCATTGAGACATATCAGTCTGAGTGCACTCTCCCTCCCACTCTCTGAAACACTGCCAACCCGTAATTTGGGCTCCACTTCAGATTGCCACACTGATACTGACTCAAATGAGCCTTCAGGAGAAGAAAGCTGCCAAATGATCCCATTAGCATAACACAGGGTCTGCAAGGTCATCGGTAATGGTGAACTATTGTATTGAAGCTTGAAGTGGAGAGGAAAGAAGCTTACAATGCAATAATTTAACTTGGCTCTCTTCATCTAATTTAAACAAATATGTGCATAGCATTTGTCAATAGTTCACAAGATATTAGCATAATGCTAACAGTCTTCATGATTAGTGTACTGTTTGCAAAAAAAAAAGAAAAAGGATGTTGGAAGCAATTCTGTTATAAATGGAGATGGGAACTGTCTAATTCCTTTTTAATAAGGTAAAAAATGAACAATTATCAATATGCTAATTTCCCTTTATAATAAAAAAAAAGTCCATAAATAAAATGTTACCTCCAGGTCAACATGGATGTAAAACATGCAGGAAAAGAAAGGAAACAAACACAGGTCTCCAACTGAAGAGTTTCACGAAACTAATAAAACCAAACTGAACATAAACGTAGAGAACTAAAGAAAGCCACCGTGGCATTATCAGTGACTAACCATGGCTTGAAACAACAAAAAAGGCTTATAAAGGGAAGAACATAAACATAATCACACACAGGTGGTGTGACAAAGGATGCATAACGCAAACCACCAGAGTGGAGCTTGGCATGTAATTGAAACTGTGAACATGTGAAACAGAAAACAAAATAATAAACAAAAGACACTTGGAACATCACTGCCACCTGACGGAAGGTCCAGGGGGTATACCATAGCACCTCAGGTCTATGCTGGCTGTAGTCTGGACAACTCAGGGCTTCACCCAGGTGTCTCTAATCGCTAGTTTGTCACAGATTATGTGATTTTCTCTACGCATGCCTGTCCCTTTAAATTATTGGCACGCACACTCTGAATAATTACACAGAACCAATGGAGGCACTGGGCCCGCCTTCTATTTAAATGAGGCAAAGTCCTCCACTTAGAAGCACCATTCCCACAGTAACACACCTGCATGGGGCCGTAAATCAGAGTGCCTTGAGCCAACCACCAATGTAATAGACCTTTAATTATTCAGCACACTGGAGAACAGTGTATGAACCTCGTTTGGAGTATATAATGGATTAAATATTAAGTGCTATGAAAATCGTACTGCGATAATAGTTAGCAGCGTCTGGATAGAGTGTTCTAAAGGGCAAATGTGTTGGAAGGAAGAGGGTTTCACCCCGAGTGCAAATAGAATATTAATGTACACCTTGGTGTACTACAACTTTATTTGCATGATCAAGTTTACACAGGGAACAGGATTACTCTGTGTTACAATGTGGTATTCCAATTTTCTGACATAGACATTTACTATCACAGGTGTGCTAATATTAATGAAGTTGGCCATAAATGTTATAGCAGTATTTGGTGCAATTGGGTGTAAGACAAGTATATTACAGGTATATTAAATGTTTATATCACTGTCGGTTCACGATTCACCATCTTATCTCTTAGCTGTATGCCCCATATCGTTCTTATCTGACATTGTTTATGCTAAATAATCCCACCCCATACACAGGACCAAAATGTGAAAAATGAAGACACATGAAGGCATACATACATGCACAGTTTAGTTTCATTGTCTGATCATTAGGACTTAGCCAGTGAAACAAAGGAGCTCTAATGAGGGGTATTAACGCTCTACTTTTGGGAGCAGCACTGCTAGCTTCTTAAATGAACAAAACCTGCCCTTTCCAGCATTCTGTGTATAAGGTCTCTATCTTCACTAAGTAGCCTTCCAAACTCGCAAAACATTTCACGCACTTGACTTATTTCCCTTCGATTAAGCATTGACAGCTACTTGGGCTTTTGATTGATTGAAATCCACTCTAGGCCAGTGCTGAGTCAATGCCTTTTCAACGAGAGGAAAAGAGATTTTCCTTGTCGCCTCGTCGGTTTATTTTGCTTCATCATCTTGTCATACATTTACATTAGTTGTCAAAGCATAAAGATACGTTATTTCTCACGTGGCATACGCGATTGCCAGCTGTACTATAAAGAATCAAATTGTGTGGTTTTTTTTTACTTACATTAGTCAAACATTAACAAAAACATTTTTTTTTTGGCTGAATGAGAAAAAACCCCCACACCAATCAATAACGGAAACATGCTTCATCGACATGATGCGCAGCATTCAGCATGTATTTAAGCTAAACCTAAAGGAGCAAGCGTTCCACACGAGTCTACCAAATATACTAGCTTTGGATGAAGTCACGTTGCTTTTTACATAAAATGTTTTCCAGACAACCCCGGGTTGCATGGGATGATGGATGGAAAGTGAGTGAACGTTGGTGTGTGTTGTCTGGTTATCTCCTACACCAACACGCGGAGCTCTTGTCTGTCTCCGTGAAGCTTAATTGAATTTGGACGAGTACAAAGCGACTTATTTAGCGCGCACTCAGTAACAGATGGAAACACGATAGCGCTTACAGTAATTAAAACATCTGAATGCGCAGGGATCGCAAATGGCCTTCGTTATACCGCCGTTACCTCGCAATTAAATAAACGCCCAATACTGCAGTCAAATAAAGCGTCCAATACTGCAGTCAAATTGGATTTTGGTGCAATTAATTAATTTTCTCCGCAGTGAATCTGCACCTGAGAAACGTGGAAGGGGTGAGAAATCTAAAAGCTACTCGAGCTATATAAACATAGATATTTAGAAAAGTTACATTTTGACTAGGTTACAAATCAGTTTACTGAATATGTTAATGGGTTATTGGGTGGCAAGCAGCTATTGCTATGCGTTACCGTAATTGTTCACTGATATTTCTAATCTTTAAAATCTGAATTTAAAGAGAACTAGAGTCAGAATATGTAATGCTATGTAATGCTACAAACTGGAACCAGATGCTTGCACATAAAAGCAGTTGAATAGGATTTATTAAGAGTGGGCTGATCCAGAGCTGCAGTCAGAAAACAAGTGTAGGTCAACATCCAGAGATAATGCAGACAAAACATGTGGAGCAGGCACAAGGATAAATGAGAGAACAGTCCAAAGCTTACAAAACCAGAGAGCAGTCCAAGAGAGCACACAAAAACTAGAGAAGGGTTACGTAAAGACAGCAACCAGGAGACAAAACAAAGCAGTAATCAAGGAGGCAGACACAGGTAACACTCAGTACACAGGGGTCAGACATGGTAATACTTCACAAGAAAATAACGTGAATAAGCTGACTTAAATAGACAGCGTTAATGAGGGACAGGTGACAACATCACTAATCAGCAGAGGCAGATCAGAAGAGAGTGTTGTGACTGGTAGAATCGGACGGAGTGACAGATGGGCTGCTGGCAGGTGTCTGCTGGGAAACGTAGTCTGGGCTAGGCAGCTTAACAGGTCATGCGTTTGTATTGCCAGATTATACATTAGAAATTAAAAGAGTCAGACGAAACACACTGTGTGACAGCTTGCAGTCATGCAGTGAGATGGAGACAGCCATCTTTAGATGGCAGATTGTGCAGGTTGTGACATTTTACATGAAGGGGACTACAAAGCAGCGGATGACAGGATTGCCTTTTTTCACAGTGCTGCACCTCTACTCCTGGACATATTCATGTGCACCCAGAAATCTTTATCCTTTTTGCATACACTTAGAAGGGAGAAAGGGGGAAAGAAAAGGGCTTAGGTATTAACCGGTGTGTTGAATGCGCAGGTCTGTGCTTTGGAAGGTATGCAATGGGTTATAGACTCTCCCCATCTTCTGGGCCTTTTTGCAAACAGCACTGGCAGGCACTTATGATTTATTCTTTCTGACGATGGGGCTCAGCAAGGTTCTGACTTACAGTAACACTCCTACATTCTGCTCACGCACGACACACTGCAGAGCTGTGTGGCTCTCGCATGCCGAAGTCCAGTCCTGGATGGCCACAGTTCAGCCTGGTTTGACCATCTCATCTACTAAACCTGGTAAATAAAAGATCAGCTCACCTCCTGAATGGATTGTTAATTAACTGATGAGTTGTGTCACGAAGTGGTACAACACACCAAAAACGCCAGTGCAGATTTAACATATACAGTGTACATAGTGTATATATAAAGATGAACTGAGATGAACGCTATAAGACTTAACGTATTTTTCATGACAGCATGCAAAGTGTGCTATGGGATTACAGGCAGAATGGAGATGTATCTAGGTCTTAGTCTACTCATCTAGGAAATAGAATTATTTTAGGACTAAAATATGTAAGACATGGATCATGTGCTAATGCAGACAGACAATATTCAAAGGTCCAACTGGCCCACCTGAACTTTCATTTCAGTAAACTAAGGGGTCCAGGAAGTATAGCAAAAATAAATGTTTACTGTATATGAAACAAAAGGAATATAAAAACACTGACATTTTGAACAAAAAAGCGCTGTAATGGCCAAAGAAATAAAGTCTTCTGTTTTACACAACTTATTCTAATGCAGGGCCTTCTAAGTTTGTTTTCCTGCACATTAAGCAGGACTCACAAGCTCATTTTGTTGGCAGCGCCTGGATCACATCCTCACTGCCTCCCTGTTCATGCTGTGTAAATGATATTCAGCTAGTGGCTGTTATGAATTGTGGTGTAACATGCTGTCTCGTGCCATAACGTGCCGTAATGTGGCAGAAAGAGCTTTAATGTGCCGTAACGTGCCGTAACATGCCACTCATCTAAGATAGGCTTGTCCAAGGGCATACCAACACACCACCTCCTCTCCCTGCACTGCATCTCATCTAGGAGTGGTATAGAGGTTCCCCTTGGGTCATCTGAATCCATAGGATGACTAACACTCATCTGAGCTTTATTCTTCCTTAACTCTAGATGAAATGGAATCACTGAGTTATGCATATACACATTATACATTATGAGGCCCTACACACTTTTAACAATGTTCCCTCTATGTCGTTTATCTGACATTTTAAATATTAACAGAATTAATACAGAGATTGAATAATATCAGCAGAAATAAGGAGATTGAGGAATATGCCATACTGTTGACATATGTATGAATAGCAGCATTAAAATATTCTCAACTTATCTTTATTTCATTGCCCTGAGAGACTGAATGTTCCTAACGCAGTGAGAACTCAGTGTTTGAATAAGACTATTGCATTCAAATTCCTTGTCACCCACCAAGCAGCAAGCATTCACCTCCTGCTTTAACAGAATCATCTTGACTCGATCTAAAAAGGCATTTCAATCTCTCCATGGCAATAAAGGCAACCTGTGTTGTCACTGATGACAAGAGGCAGTCTTCTCACATAGTCCTTTGTGATATAAATGTCGTGAACATTTCAACTGTAGCATTAATGCTGTGTGGTGCATTTTGTTATGACACCAGTGATATGTGGTTTAAATGCATCACTGACAGTGAGGCAGTTGAGTTGTTAAGGTCTGTGCCTTAGTATCTTATACTGTAAACACAAGCCAAGTGCATCTGTTCTGTTCTAGCTCTCCCAGAACCAGTAATGTATCCACCTATTGCCAGGCTAGCATTGATTTTGCTCTCTTTGGCTTGTTTAATGAGGCACTCCAGTCTAGTAGAACACTGAATTGTTCTTTTCATGTAAATCAAATCAAAATGTATATAGTGCTTTTTACAACAGATGTTGTCACAAAGCAGCTTTACAAATGTCCAAATCCAAGCCCCCGGTGAGCAAGCCAAGGGCGACAGTGGCAAGGAAAAACTCCCTAGAGCACGAGGAAGAAACCTGGAGAGGAACCAAGACTCAAGGGGGGGGGGGGGGGGGCGGCATCCTCCTCTGGCTTACAACAGACACTACAATAGTAACGATTTAAAGAGAAAAATAAAAACAAAATGAAAAAATAAGCAATTAATGTCTAGTCCAACTTTCTAGAGGTCCTAGTCTTGTCCCGATGGTGTGCACGTGTGCGAGACCCATCCCAAAAGAGAACGTTCATTAAGGGCAATGGAGAAGTGGTTGGCTAGGTTGGTGGTGTGGTGGGCTACAGAAGGGGATATCAGGGGGTGGTTAGAGTAGCCGTGGAAGCTGAGACTGGTTGAGGCTCAGTAACATCACATCAGGGGTAGGTGTACCTCGGCAGAAAGAGAGAATAGATTAGGCATGTCCAGGTCCAAGGGTGTGTGAATTAGGGAACTATAATGTGCATTGATGGACTCTGGCAGGTGTGGCAGCACAGCTAAAAGGACAGAGGTAGGAAAAAAAAAAACAGGCATGAGGGCACCCTGGAACATCAGCACTTTTAGTCAACAAACTTGTGTGACAAAAGAGAGGTGAAGTGACAGCATCATAACATCCCAGTTTACCATAACTCTCCATGCCCATGGACCCCCAGACCTACACCTTTACTTAAGATGGGAAGTAGTTAATAAAATGCCTGACTGTACATATAGTACATATAGGTTTTTAGTCTGGCCTTGTATATTGAGACTGTGTCCGAATCTCAAACATTTAAAGGAAGGTTATTCCATAGTTTAGGAGCTTTATAGGAAAAGGCTCTGCCCCCTGCATAAAATGCAGTACCAAGATTTTCTTATTCTTGGTACTAGTAAAGAGCCTGCATCTAAGCAGACGTGATGGATCGTAATGCACTCTAAAGTACTGTAGGGCAAATCATATAATAATCTTTAAAATAATCTAAAATAATCTAGAATTTGATATCTGAATATTTTAAAGTTTAATGTATTAATTGTCCTGACACAGTGAGTGAAGACATGGTGTGTTTTTGCATTGCTACTTTACAGTCCATGTGTCTGAATCTCTCCATTACTGCACACACACTCTCAGAATAAAAAGAGTAATTGTTTCCTTTCTCAGCTATAGGATGATAGCTTTCCACCATGAACAAGGCCAGCCGTGAAGCCTCTTTGTGTGATTGATTGCAAGTTGTCCCTAATGACAAAATAATAAAGGTGTGTTCCACATCAGTAGTGCTGCAGAGATACCTGACAAACTGTGGCAACTGCAAAGAATGAATTAATTACATTTCTCATTGCCAACAGTTCATATATCAACTACCATAATTAATCTTGAGTGTATATAACCTCTCAGAAAATTTTAAGTGTACCCTTGAAAAATCTAAGAGCAAAGGACTTTATTATAGATTTACTTGGAGGGAAGGAGCCGCATGCACAGTCCAGTTGGTCAGTTGATTTTTTTTTTTTTATATCCAAACAGTACAGTGTAGAAGATGATATGAAATTGATTTTAGTCAGTGAAAAAAATATGTTCTAAAATAAAACTACACAGCTTCATTTCATAGTCTTAAATTAATCAGACAATATTTTACATTTATGACATTTACATTTGACAGAGCCCCAGTTTGCTTTATGTTTGATTATGAGCTTATAATATATACTTCATTCAGTTAAAGCAATTCATTTGCATTCCGTGTAGCATCCACAGTCCTATTTGAATTTCATGTAGCATTCACTTTTATATTATACAGTGTTTAATTTGGGTAGGTAATTTATGTAGAAACAAAATGAATCTTTTGATTGACTTCACAATAATAGTTATTATGACCATGGAACAGTTAAACGGAGACAAATATAAAATGTCTAGAGTAAACACTTTCCACAGCATAGAAGAAGCACATTCTTTTAAACAATGCCCTGTCATTCTATAGCCAACATAATGCCAAAGATAAGCTGGTAAACAAAAATTTTGGGTTTGGCTACAAGCATATGATCAGGAGCTCTGGACGAAAAGTTTCATGCCAAACATGTGCGCTGAAAATAATCTATTTCACTAGGATTGGATATCCATGGGAAGAAAGC
This sequence comes from Electrophorus electricus, assembly GCF_041902795.1. Classification (NCBI taxonomy): domain Eukaryota; kingdom Metazoa; phylum Chordata; class Actinopteri; order Gymnotiformes; family Gymnotidae; genus Electrophorus; species Electrophorus electricus. The sequence goes on along the minus strand of NC_137510.1, from coordinate 10,300,585 downwards.
AAAAAAGTCTATTTGTCTCGAGTGCTCTTACAATGTTGGAGGTTATTAGACGTAGCAGTTGGAGAATTGTCTTTAGAGTCTGGATGATTTCTCATCTATGCATGCCAAGACATTGTTACTGAATGTGGCTGTGCAGAAATTATAATGTGATGTTGACAGCAAAGAAATACTTTGACAAGTGTCTGAAAGGATATGTCTCGCGTTCTCAACGCCTGTCAGTGTGAGGATAAACAAATCAGCATTAAAGGTGTCACCATCATGCATATGTGCTGTCACATTACGCGACGCTTATGGGTGGAAAACCTCAAATATCACTAACCTTACTTCCTGTAATGTCCTAATATTTTTTTTTAAGTTCAAATCATCCTAAACATCATATTGGTTTCAAAAAAACCAAATCAATATTGGTACGTTTTAATTTTTTTTTTTTGCTTCTGATCTGACCGAAGTGAAGTTACACAGGCGAAGCTATTAATACCCTTTATAAACACGTTGAGGCTTGTTTTTGTGACGTAGCCAGATGTAGCCTGCCAGCCTTGCTTTGCTCTGCCTTATGCCAGCTGCTTCCCACGCCTGGGCCTCAGGCCTGCTGAGGAGTAGAGAGCTGCCACTCAGTAATGGCCCTATTTGGTCGGCCACGCAGGAGAAATGAGTCACCGTGACCCTTGAGGTTTTAGGCCAGGCGCACCGCTGAGAGGGCAGGACTACTGGAGCCCTTTTAAACAATGTTAATGGGATCTAAATTGTGACGAGTTGCAGCTGAATTCTGCTCAGAACAATGTGTGCTTTTTGTCATTACCTTTGAAACAGGCAGGATCCAAAGGGATCCTGCGGCACGGAGGAGACTCGTGCAGGGAGAGGAGGAAGAGAGAAAGAAAAAAAAGAAAGACACCAGGTCTGTGTGAGAGTATGCTGTAAGTGCAGCGGGGAGATCTACTTACACCTGAAAACATTTGGAAAAAACGTATATTTTATGCAATAAAAAAGGAATGGTGACCATACACTGACACAAAGCACAGTTCCTACACAGCAGCCCTTCTTAAAAGCTGCTTGATTGGAAGGTTGACTTATTCAAGTCAATGTTTCACAGCCCTGCTCCTGCTCTAATTCTATGCTGTATATTTCAGAGTTGGCATTGTTCTAATGCACCAGACTCAAATCAGTGAATTACCTCATGGGTTTCACGTGAAACCTCAGGATCAGGCCTGAGGAACACTAATTTACCCTTACACTAACATTTCTTACCCTTACATGTTAAAGCTTATTTCTAAGAATAAGAAAAAGTGGCATTTTTTATGAATAATGTAACCTTCAGTATGATCACTGACTCGACTTATAATTCTAACCTTTTTTATTATTTCATATCGCTTCTTTTATTATCTTTACATATTTAACATGGAGAGAGAAAAATCTCAGTGAGATTAAAAAGCTCTTTTAAAAGAGCATCATGGCCAGCTTTAGAACATATAATCATCAGTTCCTACATAGACAGCACAAAACACACCGTAAACCCTCCGCTTCATTTAAACATTAATAGACATCTAAACCTACTTTCACTCTTTGCAGTCTACCTTAAAATTTCAGTGGGACAAGAACCTGAAATTTTAAATCTTTTAAACTTTTACATTTTTTAAAAACTTTCTACTCTGTAGATTTTGTTATCATATCTAACATTAGACTGAATTATTAAAAGTGAGCATCTGAAATGGTATAATACATTATTAAGATATAAGAAATTATTAAAAAGGCTGCATTCAGCTCTCTACACCATATCTTCTCTTTAGTACTAAAATATGTAAAATTGTACATTTTATTTCTCTTTATCTCCATTATAGGAAGGTGCTAGAATGTACTAAAAAGTGAATTCATGCCAATTAATGGAAGCACAAATTTTAAAGCAACAAAATCAGCGATAATCTAGTAATTACTAGATAATAACTAAAACAACAAACTAAATGACAAAAAGTAATTAAAAAAAACACACAAACAAACAAACAAACAGACAAACAAAGAAAAATACAACAACAGCAAAAAAATATCATACCAAATAATAATATCCATGTATATGATCCACTTCATAATACATGCAAACTGATTATGCATTTACTGGTAATGTGAACTGCTTTGATGTGATGTTTTATATTTAAATTGTTTACTGTAGTCTAGTTTATGTACATTTTGTGTTTGTCTTATATTTTGCTGTAAAAAGAAAAACAAATATAAATTGTCAGATATAAAGGATGCTATGTTGTGTTTTCCTGTGTTGCTTTATGTCATAAATAGCTTGTCTGTTGCATCTAATGAGGTCTTAATCTTTCAATCTACTTTCTGAAGTGTCATATCTATGTACAAGTTCTCATCTACTTGCCCAGGGACACTCTTAAACACATTTATCAGTTTACATCGTGACTGATACTGAAGGTTTGCTGCTATCGCGAACAGTAATAGTATTTCTCTACAAATCTTACTGAAGCACTCTGTCAGTGGCATTTGGACACAATGAATAAAGCAATAAAGTGCTATTACTTGTTTTCATAGTTAAACATAGGGTGAGGCTGGTGGGTGGGTGCAATGTGCACTGTGTGTTTGTCACATAGTGCAGCCCATGGTATAACACTAACCCTCTGTGGTGCAACAATCTTTATTTGTGTCAGTTTTGAAAAGGCGGCTAGAGGGAGAGGAAGAAAGGAAAACCTTTGTGCTCACGCTTTACAAGTTAATGTCTTCCATTTGGATAGATCTGAGCAGCGAAGGTCCACAATAATATAAAAATGGAGCTTAACCTAACACGCATACATGCCCATGTCACCGGGATTTACACATGGTTCCACAAAGGAGGTGATATGCTTTGTATTATAAGTAGGTCCTTTCATGTTCAGTTTCAGTAGTTCTTTTTCCACCATTCTGTTACAGGTTTTTGTCACATCTGTCTATAAGAGATTATCCCTGAACTCCATATGCTTTTAAAAGTCCATATGCTTTTAAAAGTCTTTAAAAGTGACTTCAGAATATGCCATTCTCTTTATATCCACTTTATACCCCCACCTCGGACAGTGCTCTTGATCTGTTCAGCAATTTTTATTCATGACTGACAGCTTTCTTTGGCTATCCACTTCTGTTTTACCATAGCCTTCTGTGGTCTGCCAGGCTGTCTGCTGTTGCCAAGTTCACCAATCTGTTCTTGATTCTTAATATACTAGAAAATTGACAATTTAAGCATCAGTTAATTATTGTATGTGTATGTCTATGTACTTCACAGTCATAAAATATGCCGGACTTCAAGCATATTTCGGTTGAAATTGACTTAACTATTCAATGTAACTTTCAGGTAGGCTTAAGAGACTGTTTTTATCTCTCAGAGACTGTATTGCACTGTCATCTATCTTTGAACATCCAGCCATTACTTTATTTTATACAGTTTATATCTTTTTATAACATTTTAATTTATTTAAATGTAAATGTGCTTAATTTACATAAATCAAATTTCAGTGAAGTATTCAAGGTTTCCAAAGAAACAGACATGTTAGACAGGGATCCTTTATCAAAGACCTGCGCTGAACTACACCACTGACATTGGTACAGGAGGTCAGAGTTCGAATCCCCACCAGGGCTTCTCCAGTGTGGTCCCTTAGGCAAGGCCCTTAATGCTGCCCACCTACCTCATTAACAATGAGAGTTCAGAATAAGAGATTCATGCTAGCTCAGACGGTGCCCAGGTCAACAAGGTCTGCGGCAGATATTGGGGGACCAGGGCAATCTGATGGAAAGTGGACTACTGGAACAAATACAAGACACTCATGGATAAGAGTGGAGAATAGAGGACTGTTAAAATGCAACTATGCAAGCAACCCCAGTGTGAGGGGGTATATGCAGAGGATGCAGAGAAACTATGGATTCTTCGAAACCCAACATTTAGACTAACTCCAAAACAACTAGTAGTTCAGTGTTACAACATCTGCAACTGCTATCACAATTTGAGATTGAAGAGGTACAAAACATATGTTATGGCAAGGGTGAACCAGGAAGACAGGTCAGTGAAGGGGAGATCTCATCAGCATCATCCTCACACCCAGAACTTGGAAACCAAGACTCAATGCACCAAGTTCAATACTAGAGCTGCTGACCTGAGATTGAAATTCATGGCTAAGATGGATAGACTAACAAGCAGACTAGCAAGCTACCAAGACCAAGTGAAGTACCTGAAAGGCTGCTAGAAGATGTGAATGCAGTGCTACAGACAATCCCTAATATGACCATCACTGAAACCAACAAGCTGATATATGCCAAAGCAACATTGATACATGTTTGGCTACAAGATAAACACCATCAAGGAGCAGTATACTCCATGGAGAAGAAGGTTGGAGGCAAAGATAACAGCCACATGGATGGAAGTCAGCCAGCTATCAGAAATGCAGAAAGACACCATAAGGCATCCGAATGTTCCTGAGAAGTACAACAAGCTGTCCATACCTGAGGTGTTGGAGACTGCCAATGAAAGATTAACAGCTCTGGCTGCTCACCTGAAGAGATACAAACTAGAAGTAGTAGCCAGGAGAATAAACAAGGTGGCAGGGCAACAGCATAAGAACAGATCCACCAAAGCTGGAGACTGAACAATATTGGAAAGGAGAAGGAGGCATCAGACAACAAAAGTGCCCAGTGGTTAGAGAACCTGAGAACTGACCACAGCAAGCTCCCTGAACAGGATCCAGTAGCCATCACAATAGCAGACATCCAAGAAAGGGTCTCAAGCAAGAAGAACTGGACAGCTCTAGGCCCTGACATGGTCCATGCCTACTGGCTGAAGAAACTTACTGCTTTCCAAGAGCACCTGGCAGCACTGAATGGTTAACTGAAGGCTGGGCAGTCCTGATCGTGAAGGACCCCCAGAAAGGGGCAATTGCATCTAGCTACTGGCTGATAACCTGCCTCTTAACAACATGGAAGCTCCAGTCAGGCATCACCTAAGATAAGTAGTTACATAGCTCAATAAATGAGTGGGGCCCAGAAAGGCATTGGCCCAAGGAGGAGGTATAAGCTACTGAAATCAAGACAAGGAAACTCCTCACAGTGCATGGAGGGTTTCATCCCAAATCCAGCACTCTGAGACAATGCACTAACTGGAAAGAGGCGGGCTGAGGACTACTGAGCGTCAGAGCCACTATCCAGGATGAAACAACCAAGATCCAGGAATATACCAGGATAATGGCCCCAAGTGACAAAGTCCAGCACATAACAATGGGATGCAAGATGTTAGCAGGCAGGGCATGAAACACCATAACCAAGTGGCTGCCATGAGTACAGGCTGAAACTTCCAAGGCCTAAGTGGGATATACAACCCAAAGGTGGTGGAAAATGACCATGCTAAGATCCTGTGGGACTTCCAAATACAGATAGACAAGATGATAATGGCTAACCAATCGGACATAGTCGTGGTGGACAAACAGCAGAAGACCGTATTGACATGACGTAACATGAAAAGCATTGACGTAACATGAAAAGCTTGAAAATCGTTTATACGTTTTTATTTGCACCTTGAATTTTCTCATGTATGACACGTGCTATATAAATTAACATAATTGTCAGATGAAGCACCATAAGGAAACAGCTTCACAGGCAGTTATGCTTTCATACTGCAGGTGTATCTATCAGCTGAACTTGTTAGTATACATTTGTTGTGTTCCTTAGTAGTTTACTAGATATGTGTGAAGTGTAAGAACAGTCCCTTGCTCCGTGATGTCACAGCTCCACACATGGTTACCAAAATGATGTGCTACTAGTCATGTTTGCATTACCTTACCAGCTCTTTTCTTCTCTTTGCCTCCTTTATGATCTTTAAACTGGATGCTCAGGAAACAAACAAAGAAGATAAGGAGATTAGGGATATACTTATCCCTACAGCAGGTCATTATTTCAGTCATGATTATGCCATTGTATTTGGGAAACAGCTGCCTTAGTAGTTAGTGTTTCCCATAATAATGCACTCTGGACACCCTTTATCATATTGAGATCATGCAAATGGTGCCCAGAAATGGTGCAAACCTACTCCACTTCCTCCTATGCAGCCAGTGTATCAGTACTTCACACTTAGGCCATAAAGCTGTAATGAATTGACCATTTTGACTAATTCTAATGAACTGGCCATTTTGACCGGGACGTCTAAGATGGCTTTCAATAAACCGTAAGTGCATCAATGGCTAATATGACACCATGTAAATGCCATTTAGACATTTTGATGGTGCCAGTTTATACTGCATGTCTGCAATGTATCGTGCTGAATTATATCATACTTAAAGCATTAAAACACAGAGTAGGGAAGTTATGGTTAGGGTTAGCATTAGAATTACATTACTAGAATGAACCCACTACTTTCTGCATGTCACAGACACTGTAAAAGAAGCCCCTGATATACTTTAGCAAATTTGTGAAATTTAAGCAAATGTTTATCTTTTTGGTTTAATATTCACAATGCTAGAGTTTAAAAAGGTAACTTAGCATCAAGCAATCTTATCCGGAATGACTTTTGTATTAATCTGTATGGCAGTACATATGGTTCCTTGAAAATGGAATCCATGATGCCGGTCCTACTAGCACTTTGCTCTGTCTGCTTCACCAAGTGTATAAGCACCTCTCCAAGTTCCTGTGAGCACATTAGCTGCTAAATTATAAGACAATGCTAAATGCTAAATGCAATAATGTTCAGGAATATCACAAACCTCTTTAGCTAGTTATGCTGACTTGCTTGTTAACATATTGCTGAATGTTGAAAGCATTTACTGTGAACTGTTCACTGTAAGAATGTTAATTGGATTATATGAAAAATTAAATATAATACAGCATTGAATGAAATTTCTCAGTATTACATCAGTTCATTTATACTAGTTCTGATATTATCTAACATTTCACAAAACAACATAGCCACATCTCTGTTTCCACTGAGTATGGTTTCAACTCTAATTTTCTCTTCAAATATGCTGAGACAAATTTTACAAAACTACATTTATGTATTTTTCACATACAGACATCAGAATTCAGAAAACTTAAACTGCTCTCTTCCCTTCTGATCTGGCCATACACTAATGTGCATGTTTACAAATGACATTATTTCTACAGTATACTCAGATGAAAGAAATGTCAAAAACACAGCCTTAATGGAGACTTTGAAAAGTGAAGTAAGGCATCTTGTGAGGGAGATTATCCAAGTATCTGAAGCCATCTTCAAAGGGTGTGAAAAAGTTTTTGGCTACCGTAAAAAAAAAAAAAAAAAAAAAAAAAAGCACAGAAAAGGATAAAAATTGCGTTTACATGCATTTCGATGGCACTGATAAGAACAGCTTCTTACTTTTAATCATGTTTTCTATTCCCCTTGGTGTCAATTAACAATATCTGGGTTAGAAAGTAGAAGGATCTGTGGATCTTTCTGCTCACATACACAGTGATGCCCGCTGAAGATAGCAGCTCTAACTAACCAGAGAACCTTCACCTATGATATCCTTTGAATGTGAGCAGGCTAGATCGTAGTGTCCAGTAGCAAGGCATCTTAACATCTTCATCTTCTTCTACTACCTTCCCTAAGTCACACACACACACACACACACACACACACACACACACACACACACACACACACACCCATCCACATCCTACAGGCCTTCCCCATGTCACACAAAGGATACATGTGGGTCTTACAAACACACACACACACACACACCTCCAATCCTACATGCCTTCCCCTTTGTCACAGAGGAAAGGAGTGGGCCTTCTGCACACACTTTCTTGCTTACAGCTCTTCTCTGATGTCTTTCAAACTGAAGCAGTTTGCTTAAATTGGAGCCCTCTTTGAAGTATGTTTCTGATGATAGGGGCCAATGTTGGTCTACCCAATAAGTAATGTCAAATTTTGCTCAGTGATTAGACACATTCCAGTTGAACAGCATTTCTATTTTTATGTGACACTTTTTTAAAACAAAGCCTTAGTCCAATTTGCTTGGAAATATCTTTCTTTTGAAACAGTGAGTAAAGAACTGTGAACAGCATAAAAATGTAGTCAACATAGAGCTTAACCACCTCCCAAATTTCACTTTAGCTTTTATGTGAATTTTGATCTTTTATAAAAGTCTTTCTGGTACTATTAACAGCACAACTGCACATCTGTATATAAGGGATTTCAAAAATGATTTGATTCCCCAAGAGTTTAGCATTTCAAAGCAAAGGATTATATTCTGGAAACACAGCTGACAACTGTTTCTGCATTCTGTTACTTGACTATTTACTTTAGGTTTAAAGTCACAGCCATTCATTTGCATGAATTATGTTTCTAGGTTTTGAATTAGCCACAGGTGTAGATTGTATCTAAAGAACATGTTCAAGAAGATCTCTGGAATGTTTACAAAGCACATAAAAACTGCATTTTTGCCTCTGCATATTGATAAAATCCCATAGAAAAAAGCAATTAATCTTTATTAACTTGTTCTCCTCTTTCTTTGTCATAATAATATAAAAATAAAGAAATAAACTGACACATAGATGCCCTCTCTTCTGAGCTTGTTTGATTAATAACAACTTAATCTTTAATTAAATCACTGGTTACAAGCCTAAATGCAATAAGGTAAAAGTAATCACCAAAGTAGACAAGCAAATTCAGTTAACTGTGATATTTATTTGACTGTGAATATATTTATTGCTGCCAACTGTCATTTTGCATAAAGAAGGGTTTATTTTCAATTTTCTTTCTTTTCTAATGTGTGTGTGTGTGTGTGTGTGTGTGTGTGTGTGTGTGTGTGTGTGTGTGTGTGTGTGTGTGTGTGGATATGCACACATATACAAATAATATTTGTGCAGTAACAGGTGAATTGGGGTAGATGGTTCAAGTTGTACCTTCTTGTGGTACAATAAGAAGTCATGGAGTTGTCTGCATAAACCAGTACACCATAGTAAGAAAAAAACTAAACAAAAAACTATATATCCGTTCTAAGCCACCAAAGAAAATTATGTTAAAAGCTATTTGTAAGGGTGCCCATTTCCCACACATGGCAGAAATCCAGTCTTGGGCTAAATTGGAGAGCCAGTGGTGAATCCCTCCTGGAATTTCTTTTTATTGTAGATTTAAGCACACTGCTTAAGCAGAATGCTTGTCTGGCAAACTGGCTATTTTAGAAGCACTCTCGCTTGCACATCTAATGAAGGACCTCTATATAAAACTATATAAATAAATCTATTTCTCTATATAAATCTATTTCTCTGGAACAGGGATAGTCATGATGGCTCTTCCTATTGGTGCAAAAGAGCATTTGTGACATCATGCTGGATAAGAAGGCCTGATTTGCAATCAGCGTTCCAGGTCATCCTAAAGGTGCTCAGGGTCAGGACCCTGCAGTTCCTTGTCAAACTCATAAATCCATGTTTTTAGTCAAACTCATAAAACCAAACAGTGGCCACAAAGATGAAAGCATATAATTGCCTAAAATGTTTTTTTTTAATGCTGTAACATTAAAATGACCTTTCACTGAAGTTAAGGGGCCTAGTCAAAACCTGAGAAACTCCATAGCAACCATCCCTCCTCCAGCAAACCTTACTGTTGACACTAGGAATTCTGTTGGTAGTGTTCTCCTGGAATCCACTAAACCCAGAAACAGCTATCAGATTGCCAGATAGGGAAGTGTGATTCATCATTCCAGAGAAAGTTTACACTGCTCCACTTGGCATTTTGCATAGTGATCTTAGGCTTTATGTGCAGCTGCTCGGCCATGGAAAACTATTTCATTATGCTCCCATATCTTGTACTTGTGATACTTCCAGGCAGTTTGGAGCTCTGTAGTGAGTGATGTAACAGAGAATAAGCCATTTATACACACACTATATGCTTCAGCACTTGGCTGAACTCTGAGTTTACATGGTCTACTGCTTTGTAGCTGAACTGTTGCTCCTAGACACTTTCATTTTTATAATAATAGCACTTACAGTTGACCAGGGCAGATCTAGCAGGACAGGAATTTCATGAACTGACTCAACACAAACTGACAAAAAAGTAAGTATCCTATGACAGTGCCATGCTTACATGAGCTCTCTCACTCTCTTTCGTTTTCTCTCTCATATATTTAGAGAGAGCAATAGAAAGAGTACAAAAGAATATATATTCTGTAGGTCCACTGTATAATAATATAGTCAATATTACCAGTATATAAAGGTATTAGGTTTATTAAATACTCCTATGTCACATGTTTCAAATCCTTTTGAATTCAAAACAGCATTCATTTGCCTGGGTATGGATTCTACAAGATTTTGCAGAAATGTTGCATGATGCGAAAATCAGTGTATTCTGCAGTTGCCGTGAAATAGATGGCTGCACAATCTTGCTGTGGACAGCTCTTTCCACCTAATTCCAGAGATGCTTGATAGGGTTAAGATCCAACCAGTGTGTAGGCCACTGAAGCAATGAAAATTTGCTGTCATGTTCCTGGACCAATTCGGTGATAATATGGACCTTGTGACATGGTGTGCTATCATGCTGGAAGAGTCCATCCAAGTTTGGATAAACTGTCACCATGAAGGGATGATCTTGGTCAGCAGTGATGTTCAGATATGCCAGATGTGTGTGTGTTTTTTAAACATTCTTTAATGGGTAGGATCATGTTTCAGGAAAATGCTCCCAACCTCATCACTGCTAGCATCAGCCTGCACAGTTAGTACCAAGCAGGATGGCTCTAAATCAATCTTTCTTGTGCCAAATTTTGATCCTTCAAACAAGTGTAGGGACAAGATTGGTGTTCCCAATTAAATGGGTGGTGAGTGTGTATATATACCAATTGCATTCTGAAATCCAGTGTGAAATGACTTCTGTTGAGAACAAACATGAGAGAGCAAAGTATTCAGCAGTAAATGTGAACATACTGTATCTTTTCCAAATGATTACCTAAGCCAGTAAAATGACTATGTGAAAATGTTTAAAGTGTGAAAAAAAGAATGTAACAATGAGCAGAAATACTTGAAAGTGCAATATTTTTAACCAAAGGAATGATCTACTTAATGTTCTTAATTGGTCTTTTTTAAAAAGTCAGCAAAATGCAGCAGGTCGCAAGCATTCCAAGGATAATGCTCGTCTTCCTGAAAACAAAGAGGAGTAATCATAATGTGCAGTTCAATGGGCTGGAGTCATGAACACTGGTGTTTTCTTCCCATGACTCTAGAAATGTTCAAGTGAATTAGCTTGACAATACTGCTGAAATGAATCATTACTGAAAATGGAAGTCTCTGGTGTATATGGCATGTTTTGAAAAATCAATTAATATGTATGTATTTAATATGTTCCAAGTCCCGGTTGCCTTGTAAGGAGTTTCTCCAATAACATGCAAAAGTGAAAAAAGCTGCAGTTATCCTCTTTACTCACACACACACACACACACACACACACACACACACACACACACACACACACACACAAATGTGTGTGTGTGTGTGTGTGTGTGTGAGAGAGAGAAAGAGAGAGAGAAAGAGAGAGAGAGAGAGAGAGAGGGAGGGAGAGAGAGAGAGAGAGAGAGAGAGAGAGAGAGAGAGAGATTTAGCACATCATCTTTTTTTCCCTCACAGTATGTGTGTCAAATGGAGCCACACTACCCGTCTCCCTCTACACCTCCCCACGGGAACACCAGCCTTATTTCCAAATGTAGGCTAATTAGAATAGCTCAATTTATGCAGCACTAAGATGAACAAATTAGCATTGTACTTGAAAAAAAAAACTACCATTGACTTTTTTCCTGTCCTGCTTGCCAAGTTGTTGATGCTTAAAATATTTCCAGCTGTGTAGAGATGACTGTACAGCATCTTACTAACTAAAAAAAAAGAGCTGGGTTGACTACAAAAATGGTATCAGGTATCAGGTGTTGTAACTGGATGTCTCACAGATCCATATGGCCAGGGTGACAAACAACCGGTTTCATTCTGTTTGTCTAATACAATACGCTAATCATTATCCATCTTAATTAGCACAATATTAGCTGAAGGAACATAATCTGATTTGGCATGTTTATCAGAATGCTGGAAAGAAGCCAGCTGCCTTTGATTAGGTCATGACTATAGCACTTTCACTGCTGTGGCTATATATGCCTATTAAAGTACGGCCAAATAGAAACGACTCCCCTCCGCGTAGCATTTAGTAACCTGGCCTCTCTGAGTGCAGCCAGCTCATAATATGGATTTGTAGATAAAGAGATTCTGAAATATGTCTGCTGGCTGTATCAAAACTCCTGCTAGACATGTAAATCGTATGCATTTTTCATGAATTGCAAAACCCTCAGATTTAAATGGAAGAGGTCAAAGATTAGCTCTGACTAGCTCTGAACAATGTATTACTGTGTTGTGGCTTATACAGCCTGGTAGAACCTCTTTGAAGAAACAGTTACTTTATTAAAATTATTAAAGGATTCACTATATTTTTGAAATATTGCACACGTTAATTGTGCAATAGCATACTCTATCTGGACTGACTGAAGGGCTTGTGACAAAAACCAAGGAGATTCAGTATTGTGTACATTGAATCTGGATAAATTGCCACACGGTACACGTGCAACAAAGTAATCTTCATTTTTGTAAAATGTCTTGAAGCAGATTTAAAAATTTTGATGAAAAAACTGATGTGCCACTTTTCCTTTTTACACACAGATAGAATAACAGAGAGAGAAAAAAGAGAGAAAGGAGCCTCCCTCCCCCCCAACCAAACACACACACACACACATACCTCATCAATTTATATATCGTCTCCCAGTAGACTGAACATCGTGCTTAATTTCATCATGTAGTTTGGAAAGTGCTCTTATGCCGCAGCCCTGCAGAATCTGTGAGCTGTTGTGAGCTCCTTTGGGCTCAGGCATCAGCGCGTGTCGCTGGGCAAACATGGGTGTGCTCTCAGAGACTCACCCTGTCCAGCCTACTTCGACAACTGCCAGTTAAACCTTATTTAATACGATTCGCATTATTATGTTTGGTGTCATAAGGGACTTACCTAGAGAGAATGTAAAGGCAGAGTTTGGATTAATATCCAATATCCAATAACTTGTTTTAGTGTAGTGTCGCCATGCCAAGAATGCAATGTAAATGATATGTACATCGCAATGTCTCGTTATGGTTCAATGCAAATATTATGGCATATTTGCAATTTGGCAAGTTTCATGGCTACAATAGGGCACCATGTATTCCTGTGTGAACTTACTGAATAATCAGAGCCTGTTAATAATCAGAACATTCTCAAGACTTTTAAAGTTAGAGACGTTATCCATCCACACCAGTGTCCCCAAATGCGCTTCTTGATCGAAGGCCTACCGAATTAATTGCCATTAACCAGTATAACCTCTTGCATGACATTCAAATCACATCTCTCCTCTGTGATATGAAGTATGTGACAAATGAGCCAAACAAATAAACAAGGGAGATGCACGTGGGTGTGTGGATTAGGGCATGAGAAAGAGTGGGTGTTTTTTTTCTAATGCTTTCATTTTGCCAGACCACTGAATTGGTTTCTAGCCTGACCGACAAACTCTGCATAGTTGCCCATGCCGGGGGTCATTCAGGACATCCATGCAGTAAATGGTGGTACATGCCTCGCATCTTTAATGGCAGGGCAGACACCACCATCTACTTCTAAACTGCGTGGTATGAAAGATCGGCCACGTTTTAACATAATGTTAATAATGTTAATAGCATTATTGTTCATTTTAACCGGCAAGTAATATTACTGAATATGGTATATATCTCTACTGCATTTGAGTGACGTGGGAGGTGAGGCAGGATTGGAAGACAAACCGTGGTTCACACATCACAGATGTTTATTATCACCCGGAATAAAATGAAACCAAAGAATGTTAAACACGGACACTGCTTAGCATGTAACGGGCAATCGCACAACAAAGCTGCTGACACACGAGGGGTGTGGCCATGCATACGAACACACACACACACACACACACACACACACAGGAAGGAGTCTAGGAGGAGAGGGATGTGCTGTGACAGAACCCCAAGCACAACCACCCCCCCCCCCATGGTGTGACTCATGGCACGCCAGCATTTTAGACTATGGCCCCCAGACCAATGCCAACAGTGAGGCTGGAGGACTGAGCGAACAGACACTGGACAGCGCGAACAGGACCGAGGGGAGGAAGACAGGGACCATGACGATGACAGACACAGGGACAGGCACACTAACAGGAAGAGGAACAGACATCAAGGGAGACTGCCGTGGTAGCAGTAACGGGAACATGGACAGAGACAGGCACAGGCATGAGACAAAGCAACACACAGAGGGGGAGGAAAAAGTCTGGGAAGGTAGGGAGAAAGACCAGCCAGTCCTGGCGAGGTCTGGTGAGTCAAGCGGGAGGTGCTCGCCACCGGCCTAGGTGGTGGCAATGTGTCTGGTTTGTGGGCAGACAAGCTGGGGGGGGCACACCAGACGAGTCGCCTGTTTTGAGATCGGGAGCTGGTGCGGCTTCTGTTTGTCCCCATTTGGACCGATCACTGGCACACGGGCTCTGGGTCTGTGTGCATCCGGTGAGGGAGCTTCCCCTTGTGATTTTGACACTGATGTCATGGCCTCTTCGAAGTTAACATAGGGTCTAGATCGCCTTGGTCTAGGTGTCGCCTTACGTGCTGGGGGCTTGTCCGCTGACCCCGTATCAGAATCCAACTTAGGATCCCTAGGGAGCACCTCCTCCACCTCCATTGAAGGATCCTCAGAACCATCGGACCTGAGGCTGACGTCAACATAGTCCTCACCGTGGCCATAAACCTCATATACCTCCCGGTAATCCACAGAGGGCAAGTAGGACCCTGCTGAGTCCGACCCTGGACACTGATAGTCGTAGTCGTAATGATCCCAGTAGTCCAGGAAAGGCAGGAAGGACTCTGAGGAGTCCGACCCTGGATCACCACCAGGGTCCCCCCAAAATCCTTCAGGGGCACTCTCCCCTGTTGTAATTGTAGGAAATGCGCACAATAGGATGGAGGGTTCTTCCTCACTGACTGGGTTCACACACACACACACACACACACAAACACAGAAGGAGGAGTCTAGGAGGAGGTGGCTGTGTCATGACAATTTGTGCATAACACATAATGTACAGACAGTTGCAAAGTATTGCAAAGTAAGTGACAACGCTGTGTTATTTCATGTAGGGGTCTTTGCTAGAAGTACTATTGCTATAAACTATATGACAAGCTCTATAGATGAATTGGGGAATGGATGCCTTTACAGTTACAGCATAACTACGTAATGACAATATTTTATGTCATTAATTTATATATGTGGCTGTTTGTTCTGTATTTAGCTAGCATTCTCATTAAGTTTATTTGATAAATTTAAATATAGCTTGTTATATGGTATTGTGTATAGTTCCACATGTCTAAGAGGGTTTCCATGTGAAAAAGCAGTCTAGGTTTAGGCAATAAAAATATGCAGTGCAATCAATTGTGGTCCAGCAAAACTATATTTATCTAGGATATTTATTGATTGAAATAATAAAAAACAAAAACATTTTGTTCTTGGTCTCAGATGTTTTTATGTGATTTTAAATTATTCTTAATGACTGAATTGTGCTTGACTCTTTAAAAAAATAAAAATAAATAAAACAATACAATTTTCTCACCTGTTTCGTTTGTCTGTTGCTATGGCAACCAGTGGCCTCTTCAATAAGGGAGGAAAAGACAGAGAGAGAGATGAGCACTTGAAGGACACTTGTGATGTCACAGAGGAGTAAAAACAGAATGCTGTAATAAACTCTAAAAAAGGTTTTGTGAGACTGGGAAGCTGTAGTAGAGACAATAAAATAAACCAACAGTGTGCCCAGCTGCTTAAAAAATGGAACAGTAATGTTTCAGACTTATAACAGAGCCAATTCTCAAGGTATTATATCACTCAGTGATCTGATTGTACTCCTCTCAGCCTCGAGGCACTGAGCACATTTTGAAACTCGCAAAGGTTAAAAGACCTTTAAGTAAAAGATATTAAAAGCTAGCAGACCGATATTGTTTTAGCCACACCCAATTAACTCTCACTTTGTTTCAGTTGAGCCAATTTCATGCTCCTCTGATCTGACAAAACACTTATATGGGAGCGAGCTGGCGCTTTAGCATCTGCTCAAAGCTGCGTCTGGGTGTCTGTCATTAGCCAGGCTGCGTTTACAAGTGGTGGCTCGCACCCTGCCCTCTGAACTCCGATGGGCGCCATATGGTCCTGGAGATAATAGAGCCGAGCGCAAGCAAAGCACAAGGACACCGTGAGGACGGGGAGAAATGAGGATGCAGCCTCAGGAAAGGCGTGCCCCTTTCAGAATATATTTGTTATACATGAGCAGGAAATGAACTACCCAACTTCATCTTTTCTTCCCATGATACAACACATAATAGGACTTTTATAAAATCTGCCCACTTACAGGAGTGTTGTGCATTGATGTCAGTCATTGTAGTCTGGGACTTTTGTGATGGTCGTTTGAGACTGCTATAAAGGACTCCTGCACCTTAAACGCTTCAAAATCATACAGCAGTCTATATGCAAGTGGGAACATGAGAAATGTAATGCTTAACATAGCTTCATTTTAAGTAACATTTATCCATTTAGGTTATACAATGCAATGAGAATTTCTGGGTTTAGTTGCAGTGCAATAAATTACATATTTGCATATTACAAATAATAAATAACTTAAATAATGCAATATGTTATACAAGACATATTGTAAATAAATTACCCTATGGAATAGTTCCTGTACCAAAGGATGAAAATGCAGCAAGCAAGTGAGAGAAGTGGTATGGATTGACCAGAACTCAAAGTGCAAAGTGACTGGGAGACAGTAGCTACTTTTCAATCCCAGAGTCCCATGATATCCCATACTCAGTAACTCGGAATGTTGTTTACCCTGAGTGTGTGATTTGAGAGAATGTGAAATCTTTTATACTTATGTGAACTCACTTATGTGAGTAACCTAAACACATATGACAAAAGTTAAACCCGAACATATGTAACAGAGGCTTTTATGACTGCATTGCCCAACAGGACAGCACAGCAATATCTCTACGGGAATCAGAAAAGTAGCGTGTCCAAAAGCATACATTTATGCATTGCCTTGAGGTGAGAATCCTGTATATCAAGAAAATTCTCTCATTCTCTCTCTCTCTCTCTCTCTCTCTCTCTCTCTCTCTCTCTCTCTCTCTCTCTATATATATATATATATATATATATATATATATATATATATATATATAGATAGATAGATAGATAGATAGATAGATAGATAGATAGATAGATAGATAGATAGATAGATAGTGGATCTTAGTAACTTCTGAGTTACTGAGAAAACAAAGGTCATTAAATGGCTTGTCTGTATGTGACCTTCTTATTTTGCAAACATGATCTGTGGGCAGCTATAATGGAGACATTTGGATGAGAACATTATCCCACAGATATGGCAATTAATTTGATGATGACCAACACAACAGCATAACAAGTGATGTGGGAAGCACACAACCTGCCTCGCTTTGAGGACCTTTCCCTGTTTTGTCATGCAGTTACCATGGAAATGTGATACTCGTTCTCCTGTTTGTTTACCTCAGGTCCTCACAACCAATTATTTTGCTCATCAGAATGTGACATTCCGAGTTATTTTCAGAAACGCTTCATGTCAGTGGCTGAGCACAATTAATCCAATATGCAGGAGCTTCCGTTTTCTCAAACCCACTCTGTCTCTCTCGTTCTAATTAATTGGAAGCAGGCTGGCTTTGTAGGAAGGCAGTGTGACACACACACATACATGAACTGCTGTGTTGGAGAGTACCTAGCTGGGTGCATGGGAGTTCACATTCAGGGGAAGGGAACGGGCATTTACTGTGTGATCATGTGCAGAGGAGGTGTAGCCCCTGATACTTGCCTTTGTGTACTGCTGTCGATGGTGCATCACAAACAGGCTTTGCCTGAACTGCGTCAGAAGCATATGCTAGACAGCAAGTAACAAGAGAAATATGAATTCCTGTAATTGGGTATCCTATGAAAACAGACTTGGATGGAGTAAAAGTCTGTCCTTTTTCACCACTACAAGGGCTAGATGTTTATAAAATAATTTGCTGTTCTAAAATAGGGTTGGATTTTCTCCGTACTTTTGTATATGGATTTTTGTGTCTTTTTCCAGTTCACCTTTAGTCTGAATGGGGTGATCCGTATTGGATCTCAACTGTCTGAACGCTTGCATGATTAAAAGCTGCATGTTTAAATTCACTAACAAGAGGTGAAGAATTTTCCTCTGACTTCTCTGAGGAGTATGAATCCAAACATTAGCATGTGTGTGTAGATAAATTTACAGAGCACAGCTCTCCATCATAATCCATAATCCTGGCAATCCTGTCAGGTAAAGTACCTAAATCTTTTTAAGTGTGACATCAATAGTGATAAGACCAAAAACATGCTGATGAGTTGAAATCCTCCTGAACTGGAATCCTGAACACAGAGATTACAGGCCCCATGCCAAATTTAACAAACTGCTCAGTTTATGTGCTGTGCTGGTAGTCAGGCGTCTACCATAATTCAACCGCCAGTTGTTAAGGTTGGGCCTGGTGTGTAGGGCCCTCTGTGTGCAGGCCTGGCACTGTGGGTGCTGCCCCCCTTAAGGAATAATGAAAGGTGCAGAATGACATGCCTTCAGTCTCCTTTCTGTGACAATTTGCTCTTTGGTCTCGGTACTAGAGGGATTCACTTTTCAAGGTCAGATCCTAGCAAAGGTTGTTTGTGTGTCTGTTTGTAGGCTGGATTTTGTGTTTCTAGATAGCATGAAGCGGAGAGGGATTGAATGCTTGTGAGCATCTCGCTTGGAGAGGTGGGATTTATATAATTCCTTGGACCAAGTCCAATGTAACCGAAGCCTGGATTCTGGATCTGACTGAAAGACCTTGCCTTGTGTTGTCTTGTGAATTTTGAACAATGCTCACGTTCCCTAATTTCACTGTAAATTGAGCAGAACAGCATGTATAACAATGTAATTTCACAAAGAAATACAAGGACTGTTTTAGCACAATTGCTAAAAATCCATATTTCAGCTTCTTTTAAAAAATATGAAAGACACATAATTTAGGACAAGTGATCTTAATGTAGTATTTCTGAGATCATCTTATGCTATTACTTTAATTTTTTGTTTAAGAAAAACAGTAAGACATGGATGTGTTTTCCAAACCAAACACTGCCAAAAAAAACAAACAAAAAAACCCCCCCCAAAACAAGTGGCATTTTGCAGGAGAATATCATGCCTATGTAAATTCTACTGTAATTAGGTGGGTCATTCTCCAATTTCTGCTATGAACTTCAAAACTTTGTCATGCTCTGAGCAGTGTTTTGGTTAGCTTTAGTTAAATATGATGTTTCTCTTTAATGGCCAACAACAATATAACAAACATGTAGAATTCATTTACCATCAGTCTGAAGGATTTCATGCCCTGAGGCTACAGCTTTCACAGCTAAGGCTTATTTAACACAGGTGTATATGCTGCATTCTGGGATGTTTTACTACGATTGTATAGTACATGAAAGCAAAGCCCATGCTGTATGTTCAAGCTTAACTTTATAAATAATTTGCAATTCATACTTGAAACATAATTGTATTCTTTGGTATTCCACTTCCATAGAAAATATGTGCAGTAATTCAAAGGATTAAACATCATTTGTGGGCACGTGAGGGTCTGTATGTTTGCATATGTGTGTATGTACACTATATTGTCAAATATATTCACTCTCCCATCCAAATAAATTAATTCAGGTGTTCCAATCAATTCCATGGCCACAAGTGCATAAAACCAAGCACCTAGGCATGCAGACTGCTTCTACAAACATTTGTGAAAGAATGGAGCTCAGTGAACTCCAGCATGGAACTGTTATAGGATGCCACCTGTGGAACAAGTTCAGTCATGAAATTTCCTTCTACTAAATATTCCACAGTCAACTCTCAGTGGTATTATAACAAAGTTGAAATAATTGGGAACGACTGCAACTCAGCCAAGAAGTGGTAGGGCACTTAAAATTACAAAGCAGGGTCAGCGGATGCTGAAGTGCATAGTGTGCAGAGGTCGCCAACTTTCTACAGAGTCAATTGCTACTTACCTCCAAACTTCAGTTGGCCTTCAGATTAGCTCAAGAATAGTGAGCTTCATGGAATGGGTTTCCATGGCCAAGCAGCTGCATCCAAGCCTTATATTACCAAGCGCAATGCAAAGCATTGAATACAGTGTTGTAAGGCATGCCGCCATTGGACTCTAGAGCAGTGGAGATGTGTTCTCTGGAGTGATGAATCATGCTTCTCTGTCTGGCAATCTGATGGACAAGTCTGGGTTTGGTGGTTGCCAGGAGAACGGTGCATGTCTGACTGCATTGTGTCAAGTGTAAAGTTTGGTGGAGGGGTTGGTGGGATTATGGTGTGAGGTTGTTTTTCAGGATTTGGGCTTGGCCCCTTAGTTCCAGTGAAAAGAACTGTTAATGCTTCAAGAGATTTTGGAATTTCATGCTCCCAACTTTGTGGGAACAGTTTGGGGATGACCCCTTCCTGTTACAAAATGTCTGTGCACCAGTACACAAAGCAAGTCCATGGATGACAAAACAAGACATGGATGAGCATGTTTGGTGTGGAATAACCACTGGCCTGCACATAGTGCTGACCTCAACCCAATAGAACACCTTTGGGATGAATTAGAGCGGAGACTCTCGAGCCAGGCCTTCTCGTGCAACATCAATGTCTGACCTCACAAATGCGCTTCTGCAAGAACAGTCAAAAATTCCCATAAACACACCCCTAGACCTTGTGGAAAGCCTTCGCAGAAGAGTTGAAGCTGTTATAGCTGCAAAAGTTGGGCCGACATCATATTAAACCTTATGGATTAGGATTTGGATGTCACTCAAGCCCATATGCGCGTGAAGGCAGACAAGCGAATACTTTTGGCAGTATAGTGTATATGAGAAAGACAAAGTGTCCCAAGGACCAGAACCCCAGAAGGGGAGGGCTGGGTCCAGCATAGTTTGATTTGTCTGCACTGACACACTTCATCTAACTCAACAGTTATTCACCCGGTTTAGTAGACAGGTAAAACCAGTACCTAAACCGAGTGACGTCACTGGTCAATGCCACAATCAAACACCATTATGACTGACTTGGACTGCAAATTTTCCAGTGCTGGTTCTATCAGTTTCCAAAGATATTTTTGAATTTGATGAAAATTATGAATCTGCAGTGAAAGTGGAGGATAGTGTATATCAAAACAGTGAAATTCAACCATTTTACTATATTTGAGCCAGAGACAGAAAAAGATGTACCAGAGAACCACGAACAACCTGACCCAGTAGTCAGAATTGGGAATTCTGACTGCTAATAACCAATGTTATTAAATAATCTTGGAGAACAATTTCCAGCATATTCAGAATATGATGTAGGACTTTGGAGTCATGGGATGGCAAAATCCTATTAAATGTCTGTTTGGTTTCATATATACAATATTTGAAACTCTATAAAATACACAAATCAAATTGTTGTCAGAGCACTCTATTATATTGCTTAAATACACCTTGTCATGTACCCATTGTACACGTTTCAAGTGTTTTTACTGTAGGAATCTGGAGTAATGAGATGGCAAAATCCTCTTAAATGTCTATTCACTTTACTATATAGCACTACTTGAAGCTCTATACAAGACACAAATCAAATTGTTATCAAATCACTTTAGTAGATTCTGGAAGGACACTTATTCCTGTACCCATGGTATGATTCTCAGTCATTTGTTCTGTAGGAATTTGGAATAATAGAATGGCAAAATGTCTGTTTGGTTTCATATATGCAATATTTGAACCTCTATAAAATACACAAATCACATTATTATCAGATCACCTCATTATATTGTTTAAATACACTTTGTCCTGTACCCATTGTATGCGTTTCAAGTGTTTTACTATAGGAATTTGGAGTAATTGGATGGTAAATTCCTCTTAAATATCTATTTGGTTCTATATATGCAATATTTGAAGCTCAATAAACTAGACAAATCAAATTGTTATCAGATTCCTCCACTTGATTCTTTAAAAACACTTACTCATGTAAACATGGTATCAGATCACTCCACTATATTCTGGAAATACAATTTATGTACCTGTGATATGACTTTCAGTCATTTTGACTGATTTGGAGTATTTGTAACGCTGTCGGCCCAAGTGCCGCAGGGCGCGGCAGACTCTCTCAACAGTGTAGGACGTTTATTAACATAAAACACAGACGACAAAGGTGACACTCACATATAACGTCTACCGTGAACATGACAATACAATTAACATTAAACAAATACCTGAAATTCCTATTCCAAACTCCAAATGACTTAAAGTCATAGATGTGTAGGTGAGGAAGAATCATTCAAAAATTTGGGGAAGAGATCTCAAAATTTGATTTGTGTATTGTATACAGATTCCATTTGACAGCATATTGCTACTACCATTACTCCAAATTCCTAGAGTAAAAGCACTAGAATGTCATTATAATGACTTCATGAGAAAGTGTTTTTCAAGAATTTAGTGATTTGATAACAATTTGATTTGTTTATTTTAAAGACCTTCAAATGTTGCATATTTGGAACTGATTTGCTACCCATTTACTCAAAATGGCTACAGTAGAAATGACTGAAAGTCATACCACAGGTATATAAGATATTGTCCATGAAGAACATACTGGAGTCATTTGATAACAATTTGATTTGTGTAATTTATAGAGCTTCACGTAGTGATATATAGTGAACTGACTAGACATTTATCAGGATTTTGCCATCCAATTACTCCAAATTACTACAGTAAAAAGACTAAATAACATACCATGGGTCCATGAGTATTTTTAAAGAATCAAGTGGAGGGATTTGATAACCATCTGATTTGTGTAGTTTATTGAGCTTCAAATATTGCATATATGGAACTGAAGACATTTAACAGGATTTTATTACTACAAATCCTACAGTAAAAACAATAGAAAGTCATAACATGAGTACAAGAGAAAGTGTATTTAAAGAATGTAATGGAGTGATCTGATAACAATTTGATTATTTTATTTTATAGAGCTTCAAATATTGCACATATGGAACCGAATAGACATTTAAGAGGATTTTTTCCATACTATTACTCCAAATTCTAAGAGTAAAAATGACTGAGAATTATGCCACGGGTAAGTGTACTTCCAGAATTTATTCACGTGATCTGATAATTTGATTTGTGTATTTTATAGAGCTAAAATATTAAATATATAGAACTGAATAGACATTTTGCCATTCTATTATTTTAAATTCCTACACTAAAAATGTCTGAGAATCATACCATGGGTATGAGAGTAAGTGTACTTCCATAATCTACTGTGATCTGATAACAATTTGATTTGTGTATTTTATAGACCTTCAAGTAGTGATATATAGAGCAGCAAATAGACATTTAAGAGGATTTTGCCATCCCATTACTCCAAATTCCTACAGAAAAAAAAATACTTGAAACACGTACAATGGGTACACGAGAAATTGTTATTAAACAATATTATGGAGTAATCTGATAACACTTTGATGTGTGCATTTTATAGATTCAAATATTGCATATATGAAACCAAACACATTTAATAGGATTACTCCAAATTCCTACAGTAAAAATGACTGTGAACCATGCCACGGGTAGAAGAGTGAATGTACTTCCAGAATCTACTGTAGTGATCTGATAACAATTTTATTTGTGTATTTTATGTAACGTAGCTGCTGGCCTGAGTGCAGCAGGGTGCGTGGCAGGACGCACAGACTTCCTCGTTTGTGCAGAACATTTATTGATGTTACACATTTAAGACAACGGTGGCACTCACATATAACACACACAGTGAGCATAACTATACACTTAACATTAAACGATAAACACCTACACTTTGACATGGGACAAACTAACGTTACGGCTACACAGATCTAGTTAAACACACGTAGCGACAATGACCAACAATGGGAGCACACACGGACAGCAGTTTAAATAGACTTAAGACATTAACACTAAATCCTGCACACGTATGTGCAACCCGGGGGGCGTGGTTATAAATAAACACAGTACATGTGGATCCCTTTACTCGCGGTGGGCCGTACCACGTGACTTATGAGGGAGGAGCAGTCCGTGACATATATTCAAATATTACATATGGAATTGAATAGACAGTTTACAGGATTTTGCCATTCTATTATTCCAAATTTCTACAGTAAAAAACATCATATTCTGAATATGCTGGAAAGTGTTCTCCAAGAATATAGAGGATTGATAATTTGATTTGTGTATTTTATGCAATTTTAAAATATAGTCTCGTGAAATGATTATCCATTTCACAATATTGCTACGATATTTCGCAACCTTCTCACAGTAAAAACATAAGGAAATCTTATGAGTAGCTAAGAAAGTGATCTTTATAAATATAGTGGATTTAACTGAAAAGAAATAGATTTTAACTGGGAAGATTGGAAGTCCCAACAAATTTGAGACTTTTCTACATATGACTTTTCTACATTTTCAATGCATCAGACCTCAGTAAGACATGTCAAATTAAGATGAAGAACACGTTTCTTGAATGTTTGCACTAAAAGTCCGATAAACCTTATCCCGACATCGTTTCACAAACCAGCTACCATAATACAAAATGTAGGCGCGGACTTAAACCGTCAGTGTAGATAGCGCGACCGAGCTTTTGCGTAGTGGAGATGGTGTGACCGCGGTGTGAATTTCTAGCGTTAACCCCGTAAGTTGAAGGGAAAAAAAAAACAGAAAACACGAACGTAGCTTGCTAGCAACATAAAAAAATTCGCACTGAGTTACTAATGACAGTAGATAGCTAAACGCAAATATTCAGTTATCGATATTGTAGTATGTAGTGATTGTAGTATTGTAGTGATTTGTGTATTTTACTACGTTATCTGTAGTGCAACTACATGGAGTAGTTTTAGCCTGGTATGGCAACAAATTTAGCAAATCAGTCAGCTACTAACCTATTTATCTAGCTAGCAAGGCTAGCTAATGTTAACTAATGTCAACTAAAATAAGTGAAGTCATTGCACTTATCCTGTTAACTTCTATAGACACAGAGGCTCTTGAACACCCCTCTTTAATTTACGTGCCCATATGGTTAGAAAAGCAGCAGTCTTTAAGATCAAAATGTGTGAGCCCGGCTTTCCCCATCCGATAGTTGTGCTAATCTTCAGTCGTGAAATGAGCGCTAGATAACAGCGAATGATACTTTTCATTGTGTCCTTATAAAGCTGACAACTTTTGTCCAGTTTTTGGATATTTTGGGGTCATTGGGCTATTAGTGCACAGAGGTCCCACTGTACATTGAATTATTGCAGCCAAAGACAACACACTTTTTTGTCGTTTTACATTACCTACAGTTCAACTTCTTGAGTTGTTGTCCGCCATCTACGTCACACGTATGACGTTTATGACAGATTGTAAAGACAGTGGCCGAGGCAAAACTAATTTTAAGCCGTTTGCCTTGAGTTTATAAAAAAATGTTTTATAACTATCAATAATCACAAGTTAGAAACTCAGATTTCACTGTATTTAGGTGTTTGGCACTTTCATATTAGCTAGTACTTAGCCTTTAACATGCATACATGACCTCAACACACTTCACTGTCAACATGCACACAGAGTCAAGAGCCAATTCTAATACTTTTAATCTTGCAGCTCATATTAAAAGTCATGGATGGTTAAGGTTAGAGTTAACTTTTATTTGTGTGAAATTCAATTATATTGTCATTGCTGGTTGTAAATCTAATTTAATGTATTTACCAGGTGTTCATTTATAAAAAAATATCAGAGCTTTAGCCTAATATTATTAATTATTTTCACATTTTGGCTTACAGTCCTTGGAAGTGAATCGGCGCACCAAACCATAAGTTCAGAAATGTCATTATTCATTTTCACAGAGTGCGCTTTTGTCTTGTCTTTTTTTTTTTAAAATACATTATCATTTCTCTCTATAGCTCTTCTTTGCCGTCTGATCACACTAGTCAAACTAGACTAAAGGTTTTGTTTTGAGGCGCAGTGTTGACTTATCATCTGTCAATTGCAAATCCTTGGACATGTCTTTGAAAATGCCACCGCCTGATGTCTAGTGGGAGGAGGTGGTATTGATATTGGCAGAAGCTAATGGATAATGCAAACATGACAAGCCTTTACCTACCTATAAATCCTCCAACTCTTTTAATAGGTCAACAGTGACTATAAATGTCAAAACACAAGGAGAAGCCTCCAAGCCTTGTAGCTGCTTGACATGCTGTCAGGTTCCTTGGTTCTACTTGTCTTCACTTTGAAACAAAGCAGAGGTACGTAGGCCATGTACATCCTTTAACTCAACTCTCATATGAGTGACATGCTGAACTTACTGGCCTACTTAGAACTTCACTTCTCACAGCTTAAAGGTCCAATATACCAGACAAATATTCATAAAGAAAGTTACTTAATGGTAGTAGATACAAATCATTTTAATGAAGAGTGAAGGCTTATGGTGGTTTCTGAGCCTGGTCAATGTCACTACAAATATATGACTGTAATTTCTATATATAGCAATTATTGGAAACAAATCTACCTCATCCAGTTCATGTTTAAAGTATTATAGTACTTTCTTAATATGGTGAGTGAGCCTAACATTTAGCAATCTGCATTTAATTACTTTGGGAAACTTTGTTACCTTTGGGTATTGCCAAATTCTGGCATTTACTATCTTACAACCAAGCCCCGATATAAATCCCAAAGTAGAACAATTAGTCATGTACTTTGAAAGTGAGCTGAATGCTTTGTCTCTTAATTGATGCCATCTAGTAAAAGATAATAATGCTCAGGCCAATTTGTTTTAGATTAGGCTGGCCTGAGTGTTAGGAGCCTCTGTGGCATGGTTTGCTCACTCTGAGAGCAGGAGGCATGGCAGGAGCCGGGCCCTCTAATGTCACCAACCATCTGGCTGTTGCCGCTTCATCTCTGTCCGAGCAAGTGTGGCACTAGTGAGCATACACAATAATTACAGAGCCACAGACCACCCAAGCATAGCCAGCTGACTGCATCCAGCCAGAGGAATACCTCCAACAGATCCCTCTGCCCTGTGCCTCACCTCCTTCTCCTGCTCTCTCTGCCCCCCCCCGGCCCAGTCTCTCACTTTTATCCGCTAATTCTCACTCTTCCTGCCTTTATACTGTTGCTTTCTTGTTTGCTTCAGGCGATGTATATTCATGCGGTGTGATATGTGTTAGCAGCAGTTACTGCCCACTGACACCAAGAGGAGACATCCTGAGTGACATGTGCTGTGTCAGCTCCAGTCTGAATACCCTGTGCAGGACACAGGAAGAGTGAAGGGTGAAGGGTGAGCTCTGCTAACCTGCAGGTCTGTATGAAAAGACCAGACCCTTGGATTTTGACACGAAGCACTAACGCTCAACTCTTTTTCTTTTCTTTTTTTTTTTCAAGCCATATGGATAGGATCATGTGATTTGAAAAAATGTTGGGATCATATTGTGGGTGTTTGTCTGTGTGTGTATTCATAGTTGTCCAACTAAATATAACTACTGCACTTAATTCACAGACACAGTCCAACATTTTTTTTAAATATGAGTGTTATGAGAAGAATGCAGTGAGAACTTCCAGGCTTTTTTTTTACACTGTCACACATTTGTAAAGAGTGTGAATTTTGCTCTGTTAAACTTTATATTAGGCCCATTCCTAATAACCAAGTGAGGTTTAAAGTTGTTTAAATGAGATGAGGAGCTGGTATTTTACCCAATGTTAGGCATTAAATCAGAGCAAAGAAAAGTGGTATTTATTCACAAAACTCTTAATGCTTAATGAACCATATTCAAAGTATATTACATTTCAAGAATACATTATTTTATATAAATAATTTTAGATGGGTGGGAAATATTTGTATGAAATTCAAATATGTCTGAATATCTAGTCACACACTATATGTGTAATTTTTCTTGTGATTTCATATAGTTTATTCGAGCATTAACAAAGAATGCTGAAATAATGTGGATTGTCAAATTTTGCCAAAACTTGTAGTCACAGTCCCAACTGTGATTGAGGTAAATAATATACATGCAACTATAGTGACCTTTTGTATGTTACTATTAAAGACCTATATAATACTTACTATATAATAACATTTTTACTTACGTATAAGCAAAACTTTGTAATCATGTTTGAGAAATATATTTTGACAAAAAGTGTTTTTGTTTTTTTGTTTTTTTTTAATATAACTTGAAAAAACAAAACTAAATTCTAGGTAGTGGACTCTGACTTTTGGACACTGCTGTAGCTCTCTAGCATTGTAGCAGTTTAGCAAGAATTGATAATTGTTAGAGAAACAGCTAGTGAGGTGTGATGAGCATGTCCACACATCCAGGCCTAAATGTTCTCAAAATGAGTCCAGGAACATGAATGCAGTGCACTGTGCTGTACTGTCCCTGTGTAATTGGAGCAGAGTGCGGCTCCCCGCTGAGTAGGCTTCATCCCTTCCCCTCCCTCTGTGCTGGAGTCTGCCAGCCCCCCTGCTCCTTGGGCTCTTCCTCCAGGCAGGGCAAAATGCACAGCTAACATGGCACAAATGACTCATTCTGAGAAATGAATTTCCACTTCTAAACATTCTTTGGACTTGTTCAGTTAGCAACAAGGTTCTGTGCAATGGCCATTCGCCAAAATGTAGAGCAATAACGAGCTGAACTGCCAAAGCTCCTATATGCAGCCAAGTGCAAGGAAGATCAATTGATAAATGGATGAATAAATGAATATGAATATATCTCTTTGTCACCCTCGCATCTATGTTCTTGCTCCATCGACTTGCTTTTGGCATTCCTGCAAAGCCCAGTCCAGAGGATCAAAGTAAATCTGCACATGTCTTCCCAATGAGTCAAGTGCAGGGCAAGTAACAACACCTGTACCATTTGACAAAGGCTGTGATAGCAACACCAAATTGAAGAAAATCAGCAATAAATAGATTTAGGTTACATGACAATAAGCTGTGTAACAAGAAACAAGAACTGCCGTGTTACAGTGGGTCTAAGTATAAGGTGTGTTTATGCATGTGCCGCCTTAAGCAATGCAGTATTTTTTTCATCTCTATTCGTTTCAGAAAAAAAGTCACCGGCATATTGTTTGCTTTTTGTTTGTTGAAATTCATTTAAAAAAATAAAAGGTTTATAATATAAACAATATATGCCAGTATTTGATCAGAGAGAGAGAGAGAGAGAGAGAGAGAGAGAGAGAGAGAGAGAGAGATTGAATATATAAGAAAGTGAGAGAAGGAGGAGGTAGAATAGAATGAGGATAAAGGGTTGCAGAGATGAAGAGCTGTTGGAGAGATTCACTGGAGCAGAACAGCATCCAGGAGTTGATCAAGCACATTTCACATGCAATTTAATGTGATATATTATGAAAACACAGAACAAAAACAAAATGAAAAATGAAACAAAAATCTAATGAAAACAGTAAATCAGACTAAGTGTTCAGTTTCATAAATCTTTGTACTTCGTACAACATAGTCAAAAGAGTTTGAACATATCGGCGACTGTAAAAAGCTCAAACTCAGTGTGGATCCAACATGCACAATGCACTGGCGTAACGCCAATGGATTTGATCTTTCAGCGGCAAGGTGATTTTATTTATAAACAAGTCCTTCACCTTTGACATCAGAACAAATTCTGCAATGTGCAAGGTGTTTGAGCATCTGCATGCTCTGGTGTGCTGCACAAGCACCCAGGGCCATACCCTCAGAGGTCTTCACCATATGATGTGATGATTAAGCTGAGATCTGGGCATTTTCTTATGGCGGCTGCACCTTGTTTCCTCACATTCAGAGGCGCAGGTTAAAGTGGAGACATTTCAGCCATCACATTTGGAAAAGTAGGTCAGCTATTTTCACTTACTTTTGCTCTTTTCTGTTCTGGAAAAAAAATCTACACCTTTCATGCTAATGAGAGATTTTAAGAAGGCAACATAGAGGCAGTGCTTACATAAACATTAAGTGTCCAAAAGACAACACATTCTTCCACTTTGAGAAAAAAAAATTCTTTAAGTGAAAAACATTTGTTCGTCTTCGGTTTTTCAAGTTTTACAAGTTCAAGTCAGAACTGTTCTCTGTAAAATTCAAGGTTGCTTTTCAGATGCACTGAGACCTTCGAATGTGTTCTTGGCGGCTATAGTGCATCATCCCCAAGGTTTTTATTTCACAAGCACTTACAGACCATTAAAAGATAAGATAACATTTATGCTCAAATTAAAGACATAGGAGTTAAATGACAATCAATGGGTCAAGTCCTGATAATTTCCCCTGATACTTCAATGCACTGAGTTCACACATACAGAATAATTGACTCAGCTCACATAGGCTTTGGGGAGATGACTTCAGGCTTGAGGCTCCTTAGACGTTTATTAACATTGCATACCTGCACCCAGTTGCTGAAGCTAGGCACACAGTAAAGTAAACAGGCCATGCCATTCTGCTCTTTATTTCTGCTGGAGATGCAGAGTGACAATCATGTTTTACATAAAAAAAAAGATCATCTACAACAGCCAGTGCTGTAAAGGAGAGCAGAAGAATGAGAGAGTGGCACAAAGAGAGGGAGACAGACAGACAGACAGACAGACAGAGAAAGGGAGAGAGAGAGAAAGAAAGGGAGAGAGAGAGAGAGAGAAAGGGAGAGAGAGAGAAAGGGAGAGAGAGAGAAAGAGGGAGAGAGAGAGAAAGAAAGGGAGAGAGAGAGAGAGAAAGGGAGAGAGAGGGAAAGAAAGGGAGAGAGACAATGCACCTTTTTTTTTTTTTTTTTTTTTTTTTTTTTGCCAGTGGACTGGGAGTTAGGACGGAAGAGATGTGATTGTTCCTGCCTCCACTGCATTACTCCACACAGTCCCTGACAAACCCAGGAGAGACAGGCACACCATGCACACCATTTAGTCATGCTATGTGTGGTGCTAATGCACTACAATTATAGGCAAGAGAATGTAGGCTAATGGAGAAGAAATGAAGGCAGCATAGAAATCCTTTGCTGCATTTACATGGGATGGTACTGTTTTGTGAGCCGAGAAGTCCAGAGCTAATACCTCAGAAGTATAGCATATACGCCCTCTCAGCTATACTGTGCCTCCTGCTTTTATAGTGGCAGTGTTCAGCTTTAAACTTCTTTGGTCACCTTTGTGAGCTTGACTTCACAAATGTCTGCCAGTTCCAAGTGATATAAGGAAAGACCGCTATTTTTGAACAATGAAATCTCCATGAGATAAAACTAAAAAAAAAAAAAACCTAAATAAAAAAAATCCAAGCAGAAGAAGTGATCTACTTACAAGTCCCTGGTTGAAACATTCTTAGCAGTCTCATATGGCAGTTCTGACTTCTGGCAGTATTACAGTAGTGGTAATATTTCTAGTTATATCCTACTCAGACTTTAGAGAGTGCTCTTACTGCAGATGCTGTGGTGACTCATCTCTGACACACTAAACCCACACACAAACACATGCCCATTGGTTTGTGTGGAGTGGCTGACCAGTAAGACCATGCACAAAGAAGATCATATGTTTTACAAGATGCACCAACAGTCAGTCACAAAAAGAGAGCAAAGTAGCATTAATTTACTTTGAAATAAAACTTTGTTTTTTAAAAAAAACAACAACCCAGAGGCTGGATTAAAAAGTCATTACTTTTATTTTCTTTCTTATATACTGTACTTGTTTTTAAATGGGAAAAAAACATTGCCTGCAATTACAACTCTCCAATGGACTCATGAAAAATAACAACTGAAAAAATGAAAGCCACTCTATGTGGCACTGAAGAAAAGAAATGTGCTCCATATTGTGCATTAATCAGTGTTGAAAGAGAGCCTGACTTCTTTTGGCAGGCCACAGACTGGGCTTTGGCCATGCAGAGAATTAGTGTCCTGTGTCTAAATCATAGCAATTTCATCTAATTTTGAAGGCAATAAATGCATAAATCTATTTAACACTAGAGGTACTCAACAAAGTCTCATTGTCTCACACTTCATGTGCTTTGCATTCCTTACTGCCAGTTGTACTGAGCCAGAATTTTAAAAATGTGTATATACAATTCAGGCCTTTTTTGTTTGATGAAACATGATAAATAGTCAGTAATATTTTACTTCAGGGCACTTGTTTAGAAGACTACACTACACCTATATAAGCCCTTCATGACAACTGCCTTAAACATATGCTTATTCCAACAAACGTCAGCAGTCATAAAAACTGCTTTTGTCAAATTTGAGGTTGAATAACAATAATATCAAGGGTGTGCTATAATACTGGGTGGGGTGAAATGACATGGCACATTATGATAAATGACTTTGCAACTTTTTTTTTTTTTTGGTCGGGATGATATAACGCTCATGAGACAGTTGATACAGCTTGATCAGCGAGGCTGCTAGTAAAACTGAACAAAAGGATACTCTGTAGTATCTCCTGTACTGTCATTAGAATGACATAGAAAATGGTTGGGTAACAGATAGTTTTGTGAGGTTTTTGACACTGACAGTTCTTACTGTGAATTGACAGATATATGTGTATTTTACTTTAGCCACTAACACAGACTTCAACATTCGCTACAATCTTTAACTGTAACCCTGTAATAAATTATCAGTAAATAAATTGGTAAATGAGCAGTGTTTACAAAAACGTTTGCACAATTGTATTTTACCATGTGTGAATATTTAAAAATATGTTTACTACTAAACCTGTATAACTATAGACTGTCAACTAAAGTTCCTAGTTGCCTTAAACAGGCTAAATTAGTTCCATTTTGCTGTTTATGCATTTTTAATGAATCCTTATGCACTGCTATGAAACTGTAATGGCAGAGTTATGTATATTTTTCTCTAGCCCTTATGTACAAGTAGTTCAATTTGGCTGCTTATAAGATGTTTATGAATCCTTAAGCAATACTATGATAGTGTAATGACAGGGTTATGTATATTTAGCCTTTAAGTAAAGTGAGTTACTTGTTATTAATTACTTGTTATTAATAAAGTGTTATTAATATCACAGGGAAAAGAACCTCTCCCGGCTTGTCAGTGATGAACTCTATAGTGCTTAAATTGTCTTATTATACCATGTCTTGAGAGTTAGTAATCTGGAATAAACAAGCAAAAAAAAAATATATATATATATTACTATGTTATGCACTCAATTACAAAAAGTTAACAATTAGTTTAGGTTACATACAAATCCTATGGAATAAGAGCTTAATAATTAACATTAGCTAGCCAGTTAGCTAACTAACAAACAGGAATCATGGATGGTTTGAATAGGTAGAGAGTGAAGTAGTTCACAAGCTTGCTAGCTAGCTAACTAGTTAGTTCCAGAATTGATTTTGTTAGCATTTGGGATCAATTGTGCATTGACCTCAATGTTGGAATTAAGTCTGTTAAAATGTAATTTTTAGGTTGTGAATGTACATTGCCTTTTTAAAAAAACAATATGCACAGTTATCCTCATCGCCAAATTTTAAGATGAATGCGAATAAATTACACAATGATTCACAAAACACATTTTTCTGTTTGGGGGAAGTTACTTCTATATCTTATGTTACGTCTTACTTCATTTCCAGAGCCTTTCTGAACTTAACCTTTGAACAGTGAGGTTAACCTTTAAAAACTGTCACAATAGTGTCACAATAGTGTCCTGTCTCCATGGTAACCCTTTTTGCGTCCTTGTTTGCTTTCTGTTTTCTTTTCCACGTGCTCTTTTGTTGTCATTCTGATAATTACACTCCTTATTTGGATTTACCTGTCTTGATTCTTTGTTCTCACCTGTTTCTAGTTAGTTCTCATTTGTACTTGTGTAACTATACATACCCAGTGTTTGTTCAGTCTTGCTTCTGGTTATTGTTATCCATGCCTCTTTCGTGATTTCTTGTGTTAATTATTTGTTCAGATCTCTGCTTGTGTTTGTATCACTGCTTGTGTTGGTGTTGTAACCTGCTTCCCTTTCCTGTTGCCGCATTATTGTTTGCTATATGTTCCCTCTAAGTATTGGCCTCTAAGACCCTGGATCATTCTAATGACTCTGGTTTTCAATTTGTTCCTAATAAAACTCACCCATCTCAGAGAATGTGTTCGCCTCATAATCGCTCCACGCTACAAACCGTCAGTGTCAAAAATTCACTAAAATACCTGTTACCAAGCAGTTTTCTATGCCATTGTGATGACAGTACAGGAGATACTACAGAGCATCTTCATGAAGTCCTCATGTTTGTTCACTTGGCAAGCTGTGTCATATAATCAGCATTGCGTCACCCTGACATACCAAAAAAAACAACAACAAAAAAACGCCAAAAGATCTGAGCTGTAAACTGTGTTGTCATATCATGCTCTGTCATTTCACCACTCACAGATTAATGACATCCTAAAGTCCTCAGAAATCTGCATCACTTGACACAGTTGTTATTTCAATTTACATCAAAGTTTCAAAACACAGCTTTTATGATAGTTGACACTTGTTGGAACAAGCATTTATAAATTATATATGTTTAAGTCAGTCATAATGTAGGATTTATGTAGGTGTCATGAAGCCTCCTAAACAGTGCACTTCATTAAAGCATTACTAAATTGTCTAACAAGAGGATTTTTGTCTACCATACCACATGAGTGAAAGTGAAATTATTGAAAAAAAAAGATTATAAAAAAAAAAACAATTCTTCAAGTAAACGAGACTCTTAAAGCCTACAAGTAATGCCTCAAAGCATAAAGAATGTGCAAAAGAAATTGCCATAGGATGTAAAGCCCTCTGTAATATCATAAGAAGCAAACAATTTAACGCCTACAATTTTGGCAGCATATTTTGTTTCTCACTTTGAATATCATAAAAGAATGTCAGGAATCACCGGGATCTCAGGGGCACTGCTAAGTGCATTCTCTGGCTTGGTATTATGGAAGGAGAATTCCATAATGCTAAATATCAAACACTTTGGCCCTTTGTAAAGTTTGAGGTGCAGAATTTCCACATCAGTTCTGGGGCATCTCTGTCACTGTCCGTACAGAAGCACACTAGAAAATTACAGTGAACCGAAAATGACTGCCATAGCTGTTTGAGATGCTATGGCCAGATTTGAATGCCATGAATCAGATAAATAATTATTCATCAGTTAAATAATTCAGAAATGTACTGATTAATATTTCGCTGAATGGAATGTGGTGATGAATGCCTTCAAGAACTCAATAATCCCATGGGTGTTCAATACTGCCCTTGACTATGTATGACTTGCTTTTGTTTCACAAATAAAACAAAGAATGGATGGATGGGTGGATGGATGGATGGATGGATGGATGGATGGATGGATGGATGGATGGATGGATGCATGATTGGATGGATTAAATGGTCTTTTCATTTCATGCAGAAAAAATAAATCGAAATTAAAAATTACAAACACCGCATAAAGACAATAGTACAACTTGTCAATAATATCAGGTAAAACAAAAACACAAGGAAATATGTAACATTTGCACTGTTTATGAAAGGGGGAACATTGCACATTCTAGTGGGGAGGTCTTGTAGCATTCGTGTAGCTCAAAGCATTAGAGCTACACAGAGTAACACCAACTTTCTGACTGATGCAAAAGTGTCACGGAGCGCTCACCCCCCACCCCCCACGAGTCACGTGGTACGGCCCGCCGACAGCAGGGGAATTCGTGTCGTTTGTAACCACGCCCTTCGTGACAGCACACACCTGCACGGGGTTTAGTGTTCTGTGTCTGTCTGTATATAAATCCCTGCTAGTGTGCGCTTCGTTGTTGGTCATTGTTTGCTGATGTCTGTTAACGTTTGCGTAGCCTCTGTTAATCTAGTCATCGTCGTTAGCGTTAAGTGTATTCACCATTGTCGTATACGTTCTATGTTAATAAATGTTTGTCAAAATCGAGGGAGTCTGTGCGTCCTGCTCCACGCCCATAGACACTCGGGCCGTTACAAAAAGCAATGCCAGATTTGTGAACGGTGCTTTAATAATGAAGAATTATAGATTTTTAAAAAAAGTAGTAGTATAAAATCTAAAATTAAAACTGGCTATCAATGCAGTTTTGTCAACAATTTTACGGCAGTATATGGAGTTATGATGCAGTAAACTTCCATGCATGTGTCATTCCTCATGAAGCTACGAAAAGGTATGATTCAAGTAACCCTGTGACCAAAGATAAAGCAAAAGCACATGGAAAAACTATAAAATGGAATTTCACGTGCTGGTTATAATATACTACTCTATACTATGTTCACTGCATTATAGTACCTAGTGCTTTTTCACCCCCAGGGGATTTAAAAACATATTTGCAGTGTGCAGCACATTTGTCAGAAGTATCGTAATTCACAACCAAACAAAACCAAAAACAACATTGTAGCTTGGCTAGTGCACTGCATGATAACCATACAACAATTTACATTTTTGTTATTGTTCTTTCACAGAGCTATTGACAGACTCTATCACGGTCTCTAGTCTTGAGGCATTGTTCCCGCATTACCGGTTTATTTTTGCTGCATATCTCCCTGCACACGAAAGCCTAGTAGTTGTAATGGGAAAAAATAGTCTGCCACCTGCAGGTATGTCGGACTGGGGCTTTGTTTCCCCGTTGGGCAGCATCTACCGGTACAGTCCAAAGGCTGACCAGAGGTAAAACAGCGGGCAATGTGCAGATGACAACAGTCATGCATAGTCCTCCTTTCACCTTTCCCTTTCACGTCATTATCAGCGTGGACGGCCATCGTTAGTAGGATGAACGCTAGATACATCTCAGTAAAGACGGCTTTTCGGCCTTGGCTGAGCAAGAAAAATGTAAAGAGATTTAACTTCCTTTCTCACATAGATATCACTGTTTAAAACATGCATACACTACTGGGGCGAAACCTGAACCCTGACATTCCTATCACACTCCTATATCGTAACCAGAACATGTTAGAGCATCTCTACCAAAACGCAAACACAACCGCCTGCTTCATAGAAGGGCAGCTAAACAAAAATAACGGCATCAAAACATCTTTTGTTAGCGCAAATGCATACAACTTATAACCGCAAAATGGTAGTGTAATACTTTGACATGAGCCATACTTGTCAGAACCTTTTGAATTTTACTCGTTCGGTGATTTAAAAAAAATGTTTCTGCCGATCTAATAACGTAGAACAAGGAGTAGCCTATATATTTGAGCTGACAGAACCCTACGATAACCAATAAAAATAGATCCCAACCTAGTTCAAGTGGAGAGCTCTTAGTAGGTTTTGCGGGAAGAGGGCTGTCAACCAAAGGTATCGGTTATATCGGTCAAACCAATAGCTTTGATTGCCATTTATTTTGAAAGGCGCTATCCACCGAACGGCACATAATCTTGTGTGTTTACACGATCGCAAAGCCTATATTTAGACACAGGGGATAATCTATCGCTGAACACCGACGACAGCAGAAGCAATGTCTTTAGCGTTTGTTTTTGATATTACGCTGATTCTGACATCATGTGAGTTCTGCATCTTTAAAGAGAAGGGGGAAAAACTACAGGAACAACACACAAGGCTCTCAGTCATAACCGGGGAACGATAAGGACTACCACTTTTACTTTCAGAGCGCGTCAGCCGGTTAAGACAGCGTTTGGCTTCGGCGTTCCGCAAGCGCTCATTGCTGGAAGTCAGGCAGGAGGAGTCACATGACAGGACCGGAGGCTGAGATTGAGAGAAAAGCGCTTCATTTCGCCTCGCACCGCCATTCTGTGTTTTGTGCCATAACGCATTTTTATTGCAACATTTTACTCCCGCTCGGTGAGTACACTTCCAATGGCCTTTTTGTACGCATTTTTTGTCTTTTCAATTATTCTTTTTATTTTTCCTCCCTTTGCTGTTGTTGAACGGTGAGATTTGAAGTGGTGGTTTTTAGCGTTTTTCAATCCAGGCTTCAAGTTTTTAGTATGCAGTGATTCTGAATCGTGGTTATTCAGTGCTAAGTGACTCGGTAGCAGCAGTCACTGGCAAATACGTGCTTGCAGTCGTGTAAAATGATGAAACTGGTTTTTAAAGCGCTTTGTCGGTTACGCATTTTTTACGTATGTCCACTAGTGTTTTTTAAACATTTTTCTTTTTGTTTTCTATTATAGACTTTTGGTGTAGACATGCTTTGCTTTGTATTTTGCGGTGTTATTCATAAGAGTTTTGTGATTTTGATATCTCGGTGCACGTCACCGACCAACGCATCGGCTTTTATTTCATCTCTTTTCTTTAAGGAAGTCATTTTTAAACCTGCTGACATTTTAATGTGAAACTTTTCTTGCAGCTTACTGATTACATGTCTGTTTCTTTTTGTTTTTCTTTCCTTTTTACATTTCTTATACTTTTGCAGATTTTAGTGTCAAATATTTTTGGATGTTAGCATTTTTTTAGATAGTTGATGCAAAATAAGTGGATGTGAAGTGAATGGTCTCTTTGGGGGGAAAGATCAATGCGTTTTTTGGTTTCCGTGTCAACGAAGATGAACAGACTCTCCCTTTGCAGGTATATAAGGACGAGAAATACATTTCCTACAGCACATTTGTATTTGCAATAAAAGCAAGCTAGTTAAATGTTCCTCTGTGCTGATGTATTTTTTCGCTGTGGGGTTGTTGCTCAAAGCACAGTATGAAATATGTGCACTTCAGTGTAGTTGAAAAATCTTTACGAGTATTTCACACATGTTGTAATATGCTGTAAACCTAATTCTCGAAAACCCCATTCAGGAGGTCAAATGTAACCACAAGTTGAATAGCACGGCCTGTTCTTTGGTTTAAGACATTTTAATGGGGTTTTAAACAGATAAAAAAAGTAAAGCCTAAACTAATGTAAATGGAAACATTTCACGTCATCAGCAAGAATGTTTTATGAATAGTAAGCTGTTTATTTATTTATTTATTTATTTTTGTTGTTGTTGTCTTAGAATAATACAACGACTTTGATTGGTGCCGGCCCTGCACAGCATGCTCGGACAATACTGGACATATTCATTGTACACATAACAGTAGCTCGATGCTTCGTGCTGATAGCGCGTAAACTTGGACTCATCTCTTAGCCCAGCACTAGGCGTTAATTGCTTAGTAGCCAATTTCATGTTGATGCACTTTGCTATACACAGCCTCACAAAAAGAAATGACACATAAAACTGTCTGTTGGTATGTGTTCTGTCCAAAACAAATGAATCGCTATATGTCGTTAAAAGCTTGATCATAACTTGATCGTTTCTTCAAGGTGCGATACTTTCAGCACCATGGACAGAGATAAACACCGTGGCCGTGTGTAGTTTATGCACCCTTGACAGCAATTAATGTAGTGTAGTGGTCCCAAAATATGCAGACCCGTTTACTTGTGTCTTCAGTCGTTTCTCCATAATGTAAAATTTAGTTTAAACCTTCACTATCCTTGTTTACTTTTTATATTTGTATTATTATTGTTGTTAATGATGCTGTTAATGTTATTGTTATTACTGTTAGGAGATAGCAGAAATGGAATACGGAAATCTGTTAACACACAAAGTTTAGTAATCCAAATGTTATGTCCAGGATTATTTGTTGTGTTCTTTTTCTTTTTCAATCTTCTTGTACAGAATTGCCAAACCATTTTTATTTATATATTATTATAAGATACTCATAATACTTCATGTTGAAGTCAACATGCAGTACACCATATTTCTGAAAGCATCAACAGTGGAGGTCTGAGCTGCATGAGGTACTGGTACTAGCAGGACAGTAGCATTGAGATGTACGTGGCGTGAGTTGAAAGGTCCCTCTGCTGCGTTGATAAATGTCTCTCTCTCTCTGTCATCTCTCCAGCTGGGCGTTATGATAGCCAGCGTTACTTCCTGCGGTGTCGTCTGTGCCCTCCAGGCAATTTCCCCCGTTATCTCGGCCTAGCAAGACTCGCACACGAGAGCTATAAATGAGCGCTGAGAAATGTGATAGCTCATGTGTGAAGATACCTTTGCTCTCATGAATAAAACATTTGGTGGCGTGTAAAGACCTGTTTACACCAGGCATGTGCTTGCCATTAGAACTGTGTGTCTGTGTGTGTCTGTGTGTGTGTGTGTGTGTCTGTGTGTCTGTGTGTGTTCCTATTTGTGAATGGTTGTATATACTATTTTGCTGGAAAAATAGAATGAAAAAAAATTGAATGTATTTTTTTCTAGTGTAGAAATCTGGTATTCATTTGAAGCACACTTGGTAACACCAAATGCTCTGATCTATGATTGATCTAGCAAGGCTTGTGCACCTAACAGCTTTTACAAAACACTGGTGACACCATATCCTTAGTAACACTAAATCCTGTGATCTATGACTGGTGTAGCAGGCCTTTTGGTCAACATGACAGCTGTTTCGAAACATCAAATGAACTCTCCAGTGTGACGTATACTGTAATGACATTAATATTTTGTTTGGTGGTGGTTTATAGCTAGATTAACTGCTTGGAAATACCAACTTTGGATTGCTGGGTAACCAGTTGATGCTAAAACTTATGTTGCTTAAATTTGTCATTTTTATTTGCTTTGTGGATTTTTTGTGTAAATTACATTATCTATGGATAATTTCTCTACTTATAGTAAAAACAATTCATGTCATTATTACACTTATCACAGTCATATGCACAACTTGACAACAACTACATTACTATGATTTTGTGTATGTGCTACCAGTGCTCTGCCATAAACCAAAGGAATAGTTAAACAATGGCATCAAAATTGCTACACATTAGTATATTTTAGTGTGAATTCCTAACCTCTGCTTGGCCTGCAACAACAATCAGCCTTTCTTGATACCAGGATAAATTAACATCATATCAGTAATTTGTTTAACTTCCTTGAGGTATGCATTTTATTAGGATGAGAATTTTCAGAATCTGTGCCAACCAAAAAAATCACAGTAGAAAGCAACCGTGCCATTGTCAAGCAGGAGCAAGGCACAACTGGTGCACTCAAAAATGGTTTTATTTGCAAAAGCAAGCAAAAAGAGCTCCATTGTAACAGACACAGAAAACAGGCATGACAACAGTCTCTGTGGAGCTTAGGGACGTTCAGTGCAAAGCACTGAACTCGGGCACCTGTGGGGTTTAACTAGAAAAAAGGGTAAATTAGGAACAGGTGTGTGTAATGATTCAATAAACAGGTGATTGGGAGCGGGAAGAGGATGTGTGTTGTGATTGGTGGGTGTGGTCTGTGAGGGCTGGCTGGATACTGGCTGGGGCGTGACAGCAACCACCTGCTTTAATTTCTTTCAACATGTCTTTTGGCAAACTCTTCTCCTCCTTATTAACTTTCAAAAAATAATAATTTCCAGTTCTGTTTTTAAGTATGAAATGTAAGGGGTGGAAAGTGAGGGTTCAGTGTTATGTTAATGCTAGAATTTGTGCCAATTGCGCACAGTTCCTTAACAAAAGTTTCTATGGGCATCCACAACGATAGCTCCTGTTTAATGAAATTATACATATTTTTTCTCACAAATGTATGTGTTAAATATTGGTTGTTTTGAGGAATATAGATATCACAAAAAATGGAACTAAATAGTATATTGTATAAGTGTAGGGTTTTTTTGGGTGCGCCTGCTCACACTACTCATATAATGTGTTAGGTTGGGTGGTGTGAGTGGCGTCCTCCCCAAAGATGAAATGAAACCTACACCAGTGGAATTATGTGCAA
The DNA here is from genome assembly GCF_041902795.1 of Electrophorus electricus. Lineage (NCBI taxonomy): Eukaryota > Metazoa > Chordata > Actinopteri > Gymnotiformes > Gymnotidae > Electrophorus > Electrophorus electricus. Next base: position 10,258,873 of record NC_137510.1, on the reverse strand, counting down.
ATTCTTAACATGTGCCAGAATGGTACCCAAATTCATAATTAGATATGTCATATGCTCTTTAATTATTCACTGTATACCAAAATTAATACATTTCAGCTGGAATCTTTCTCCGTCAGCCCAGATTAAGAAGTCTGGTTTGTAGGCACTTCCTCTGGCCTGGCCTGAAAGCCAAAGTCTGGGTCCTGACATTCTAGCCTCTGAAGCCCCAGGCTAGGTCCATAAGTAAAAAAAAGATCTGAAATAATGTTTTTCTATCAGATCCATTTGCCCTCAAAGCAGTAAGATTAGTAGTAACCAGAATCAAAGACCTTTTTGAACAGTGTATGATCTCTGCAAGCAGTGGTTACAGGGAGTCAGCTCCAGCTATTGATATGAAGCCACATGATATTATAGTACAGTATGTGCAGTGAAATGTTAGCACCAGATCACATAGTATAGCAGTCCAAGGATGGCAGTATTCAGTACCAGTGTTGTCTTTGGTCTCAGCCATGCCGATGCACTGATTGATAACATTCTAAAAGTTTCCCACAGTCACACAGATATCTCTGCATTTATTGGCTGTTGTTGACATATACATGTATGAGAGCAATGTTTACAAAACCTAATTCAATTTCATCAGATTCCATCCCACTTGATTTTTTTTCAGTGAAATGTCTTTGAATTGATGTCACTGTAGAGCTCATGGTGGCTTGACTCAAGACCTGATGTGTTGTATTTGATTTAAGCCACTTTGGCTCAGAAATGATGCAGAGCCACAGCTGATTCTTCATTTGTGCAACTATTTTTTTTCCCCCTGTTCACCACTATTCATGGGCTTTTATTCAACTGACTCAACTGACTAAACAGGTTCCTTTGTCTGAAATAACCTTTAATTGAAGTCTGTGCTCATTAGAGAGGTGTGTAGGATCAGATGAAAGCATAGCCCTTCATCTCCTTTTGCTCTCAATGAGGCGTTCGTCGCTCACATCCCTTTGAACAGATAAACAGCTTACCTTCAGCAGGGCACATGGGTCCTTAATAGGCATTAAGTACTCAGAGTTCCCTTTTCTGAGCTGTTAATTTAATAAATGAGGGGATTCTTTTCTTTAATAATCATATTCTGGACAATTAACCTCACATCTGAAGAAGGACAATCTGAAAGACTTTTAAGCACCAATTATACTGAAGCATTTGAGTTATAATACATTCCTTATATGTGACCCACTCAATGGCATTTTTTTAACTGTCTACAATTTTTCCTGTGAAACTGTTTTTCGCTCTACAAATGTTTCATTATTTTGACACTTGTATGAGTTTCATTTGAATACTGAACTGTGATTATGAAAGCTATTGTTCCTGCAGTTTTTTCCATCTTTTTGTGCTTGAATCTGGGGAGACTCATTTTAAATGTAAGTGATGTGAAGAGCAAATGTGAACAGGCTGAGCAGCTCCACATTTGAGTGACCAAACCTCTGAGGCTGAAGCATGTGCATGTGTCATAGTGGTCCTTCCTGAATCATGCAGGTCTGTGAACTCAGCCATCATTTACTACAAGAGTAAATAAACAGTCACTAGTGTGGTCAGTCCTTTTCATGCATGTCTTGTTGCATATTTTACAATTCCTGCCTTCTTGCTAAGCCAAATTATTGTTCTTTCTTTTTTTTGTGTTTGTCATTCGTAGAAAGATAATTTACGCGCATTCCTCTTTTTCATCTCAATCAAATTTTTTTTTCTTCTTTTTTTTAAAAAAAATAACGGTTCCTGCTAGGATAATTGTCAGGCCAGAATCCACTAACCTTGCTGTGTGGACTTTGTGTACCAACGGAAAATATTCATCTGCTTTTGACAGCTTTATTTCTCCATTTCCATTCCTCCATTTTATCACACAGATGGCAATTAATATTCCAATATATTTCAGGTCCTTTAGTTTACAAGCCAGTTGGTGTATGTAGTAATTGCTATATTTAGTAAGATTGAACAAGCACTCCTCTATAATCCTTTGCTTTTCACCCCTTTAACATGCCATAAACCCATACCTGCTGATACTGATAGCATTCATCTAATGAACTGTTGTGTTTTCACCTCTACCTCTATCTTGCCACAAGCACCTATTGATATTGATAGCAACTGAATTTCTGACTTGTCGCAAACTATATAACTTAATTCAACGATGATAGCGCTCACTTAGATAACCCTACTATCTTTTCTTTCATCCCTCAATCATTCCACAGAAACTCATGTATTTAATAATTTTTTCGCATTTTTCAGGCTACTACCACTATTAAATCCAAGGCTATCAAATCCAGTAGAAAGGGATCGCCGCCAACCCAACAAACATGTCTGTATTACATACAGAATCCTGACATCATTACGTTTACCCTGCTGACCTCTCACAGTGACCTAAGTGATATTGATGTTCCATGAATTTGGATGGCTAGAACTATAAAAATGTAAACATTAACCCAAAGCATGTAACTGCATTTCATATTGATAGCTCTCGCATATTATATGTTAGCCCTATTTTCATCCAAACCTAAAGATGCCAGTTGATTTTGCTACTCGTTATACTCCTTTGGTATACATGTAAAGCTAGGAAATAGTCATATTTGAACCAAAGTACATTCCTGTATTATATACTGATAACGCAATCTTAATGTTTACTCAAAACATGTATTTTCTAGTTTTAAATGATTGTTTTTAAAGCATAACAGTGTGAAGGTCATCGCGTATAATGGATGAGCACGAGCCCTGTTTTCTTCTACTCGGCTCAGCTCTGAGATGCTGCTGAAAATCCCTGTATCCTGCCAGCTGTGCAGTTAGTCCTGGATCTCTGAGAGAATCCAGCCAGCTGTGCAGTGCAATAGGTGTGTGTGTGTGTGTGTGTGCGTGTGTGTATGTGTGTGTGCCCGCACGTGCACTTAAAACAAAGAAGCAAACTCTATATGCATGAAGGGGGTTGGGGGTGGGTGGAGAAGGAGTGAAAGAGCATTAGTGAAACACTACACTACGCGCCATTCAGTTTCAGGCTAGCAAATTAGTCAACACACTAATCGTCTGCTTTCTTTCCCTTTTGTGTTTGCAAATCCATTCAGGGGATTATTTTGAGCTTGGTGAGAAGATGGGGAGAATCACGTTTACTGCCATATTTAGTCCTCTTCATTTTTCAAACCTCATTTGCTTTCTCCTCTATTGTCATTTGGCTCTGACTGGGGTCATTTTTTCAGACATTTCCTTCACCAAGCAATTTAATGCACGAGTCCATTTTTCATGGGAAACAACCGCACAGAACTATGCATACTTACAAGAACACACACACACACACGAGCGCACACACACACAGACATGCACACACACAAAATAAATAAATAGAATCAGAAATTAACAAAACAAAGAAATAATAAATAGGGTATTATATTTGTTAAATGGGATTCTGCCCATTCAGTGCCAAGTAGAAGTATTAATTCAAGGTATAAAGCATTGTGATGGCAGATTTATTTCACTTCTATTGATATGATAGAGTAGAATATGTCCATACGCACAGTGACAAATTGGCATTAATGAAGCTATATATGCAATGTGTCTTCGCATGCACATGTAGTACGCGCACGTGTGTGTGTGCACACATGCATATGTGTTCTTACATCTTCACCCATGTACCGCTGAACGTTTATTTATTTTGAAGCGGAAGATTTTTCTACCTTGTTGTCTATGGCAGGGCAGATTAGATCTTGATTCACTTCATGGAATCAATTTCACAGCCTATTTCAGTAGCATCCTCTCTCCAAGATCAAGCCGAATGTCATTTTGCACTACGATTTGTCGCGCTTGAGATGCGCAAGCTTTTCCAATGTATTTACCTCTCCGTATTTGTCACATCAGCCTGTAGAAAATCTT
>NC_137510.1:10222500-10250000 GCF_041902795.1 Electrophorus electricus | reverse complement strand
TGCAACATCGTGTTTTATGACTCATTTTGGTATTACAAATTGCAAACTCCTGTAGTTATTATTAGCTGACTGATATATTGACACAAGGGCCAGTGTGCATGTGGACATACATGTTGAAAACTATTCTCAGCTAGCTTCCCACCCCCCACACTTCTCTTTGTTTGGAGAAGCCTTATCAGGAACTATTTCACTTGAGGGGAATCAAAAACAAATGGAAATAGAGTGACACGTCTTCCCCACTGTTTGTGTTCTGTTATGTTCCTTGGATTTTACAAAGTGAGATCTGCAATTCCTCTGTAATTCACACAGTGATTAAATTGTGAGCAGGAAACAGTATTAGGAAGGTTGGAATTTTCCTCTAATTGATTGTTTGCCATGTTTAGCAAATGTTTAGTATCAGATCAACTCAGACTAGAATATATCAGACTAGAGTCTACTGTGAGATAAAATAAATACCATTCTATTTTAATACTACTCAAAAGAATTCCTCCTATTACTTTCACTCACCACTTTCACTTACCAAAGAAGTTTTGCTTGTATTCTCTATTGTACTGTAGTGTAGGACCCTCTGGAGCCAATCTCACTTCCACGCTACCTTAAGATTGCATGGTTTTGACTCGCTCGCTACTTGACAACACAGAGGGAAATCCAGCTGACGATGAGAGAATATTGTTGGTGAGCTTGAACTCGGCTCTCATAGCAATGCTTGATTTTGTGCATCCACAAGTTCAGTTCACGTTGTCTTTGATGTAGAAGATATCCAATACTTCCACTGGGGGAAAAAAAAACACAAGAGCTGCCTGGGAAACTAAAACTAAATGTCATCTTTGGTAGAAAGACACATCATACATAATTACATTCTCGCCATATGCCACAGTACATGCAAAACATGAGTCAAACTGCAGTTTAGCCCCTCACTGTGTATTAAAGGTCCTGGGGAATTGTTAAGCTCGTTTGTAACTATGCAGCCCAGCACTGCCCTGCTGTAACGCTGCAAATAGTTTGTATCGATGAGCAGATGGAACCATCATGTGCTCCAGGAGCACTGCTGTTCCCAGATCAGTGGAGAGGGGCACAAAGGCCAGTGTGAGTATCAGAGTGAGCAGGGTAGTGGTGGTGTTAGGGAGGAGGGGAGGTTCCAATCCATGCTCCCTAGGAGACGAGGGAGCTCGTTTTCCCACTGCGACATGCATGCAGTGATTTAGAGTTCCCTCAATTAGTCCTGGGCTGCTACTACTCACACGCTCACAGACTAACTGCGCACTCCTTACTTCCATAAATCAAATTAGATTACAGCATTCAGATTGGCTGGGGCTAAATGTGGAAATGTTCACACACTCTAAATCAGCATCTGTGAGACTTGAGATTGTGTGTGTGTGTGTGTGTGTGTGTGTGTGTGTGTGTGTGTGTGTGTGTGTGTGTGTGTGTGTGTATGTGTGTGCGTGTGTGTTCTCATATGCACCTTAAGCAAACTACTGGCTGGAAATAAAAAGGTGTGTCATGTTTGTTCACTGCCTCAGAGTATCTGGGACAGCTTGTTTATTTCAAATTAATTTTATAAATAATGGGCGCATGGATCACATTTAGACATTTACATTTATTTATTTATTTCAATTTATTATAAAGCAGCACGATAGACTCTTGCAACGGCATCATGCATTTGTAAAAGCTTCCTATAAAGCTCTTGCCTTTGGGTTATGGTTCAGTGATGCAGAACAATCAATAATTATGCAGGATGTCTATGTACTTTCTATCACTCTGACTTTTGTTTTCTGTGCACTTTGCCACTGTCACTCTTGATAAGAGAATGTGCTAAATAAAAAAACTAAAATGTGTGCCTCTGCACAGCTTGTGCTGGTGCACTTATATCAAGCCTATAACACATTGAGAACACAGCGATGGGGTTGCCATGGAGGCCTGTTCATGTGAGGCTATTGCCAAAAAGCACCTGTTCTGTAATGAGTGTGATATAGCTGTTACCTGTCACCCACAGTTTTCCAAGTGCCTCTCCCCCAACCATAATAGCTAGAGAGCCAATCTCCCTGGTCTCACCAAGCTCCTAAACAAACACTTCATCCTCACCCGTCTCTCTCTCTCTGTCTCTCTCTCTCTCTCTCTCTCTCTCTCTGCATGCCTTGCTCCTGGAGGTCAATTTCCTCCCTGCCGCTTATCATTGAGCAGTATTAGTGCCTAAAGCACCGCTCCTCTGAATGAGATCACAATAATTCAATCAGATCGGTCGAGATCTCATTTCAGCCAATGTGCGGGCCACCAAGCAGGGGCTCTGCGCTCGCCCGCTGCTGTCTGAGCTGCTCTCTGTGCTACCACCGAGGTGATTGGCAGGTGCAGAGTTCTTTTGGGGTGAGTTCATCATTAAATTGCATTTTCCCCCCTTTTTTGCTGTGCATTCCTGTTGAGTGATTTTACCCTCCACACTGTCCTGATGCCACCTAAGGGGTAGTGTGTGTGTGTTTGTGTGTGTGTGTGTGTGTGTGTGTGTGTGTGTGTGTGTGTGTGTGTGTGTGTGTGTGTGTGTGTGTGTGTGTGTGTGTGTGTGCATGTGCATGTGTGTGTGTGCGCTTGTGTATGTGCACTGATCTAATTATTTTGCATGTATCTAATCTATTGTAAATATGCCACTGACCACCTGTTAGAATCCAATTGCTTATAAAACCTGAAACATGCAAAAAGCTGACACGTAAAAAAAACCAAAAGTCAGTTCAAACCTGAATTACTGTAATTAAAGGAATTAAAGGTGATCAACTCTCTGTAAAACTATTTAAAAAAAACCATAAATTAACCATGAAATTACTCAGCTACTCAGCTAGCTAGCTCTGTGAAATCTGACCAAGGTCACAGATGAGATACTTGATCAAGCAATTACAGCTTACCACACAACAATGGTGACAATTGCAGGGGAGTTTGATGCTATAACGTTAGTGGCTGCCTTCATGCAATTGAACTGTGGATGGCACATATCTCTAAAGCTTGTAGCTCTGCACCCTACTGTCTCCAGGGAGAAGCACTCAAAGCTCTTCTTATGATGATTCTTCATGAAGCATCAGTGCAGTTGGATTACAGCTAGCTGTCAGAGATGGGAACATCTTCATGTGATTTCAACTTCAACATCTGTGATTGCATCGAATTTCCCAGAAAGCACTGTCTTCTCAAAGGTTTGATTGCTACTTGTGGTGTCAGTGTAGTACGTTAACCCTGCACAAAGGCAGTGAACAGTGTGGGTTCACGCTATATCAAAATATAAATGGCTAACATATCTGTTGTTTTTTTTTGGTTTTTTTTGTGCTGTAGAGAATTTTCTCATTTTTGAGTTTGTGTGAGCCTGGGTTCTTTGCCGAAAGCTTTGACGGGTTTGCGGGTATATCCAGGCCACTGGCCTCTCCATGTAGCTGCGAGGGACTCTGTGAGCTGTGAATCTTTTTATTGTGTGAGCATCATATTGACTCAGATGAGCATGTAATTGCGTCCAGCGCTGAAGTGGCTCTTGTTGGCGTCCCAAGCTCCAGTGCAGTGCACGTTTCAAGCAGGTCATGAAAACCTGAGTAAAACCAGCATGGCGTGTGCTGCCTTGGAACCACGCTGTTGAGCAGCCTGAGCAGGTTGCCAGAGATCAGCTAAACCCACACTTCTTCGAACACCCCCTTACATATTTACCTTTTTCTTATTTTAAACCACTGATCTCTCTTTCCGTCAGAGGGGTCCTGTGCATATATGATACAAAGATGGCTGGTTTTTAAGAGAGTGTGAGTCATGTGAACAAACTAATTTGAATTAGAAATGGGACTTTGAACGCTTGCGTGGTCAAATATGTATCGAGCATTTATAAATAATAGTGCAGGTGTAGGATCTGAGGTCTTGTGCTCATATTACTGCAGCTATTATGATGGAGAAAGCAAACAGAATTAATCCTGCGTCTGGATCCTTCCCTAAGATACGGCAAAGCCTGCTGGTAGGAGCACAAACCGGAATAATGAGGTTGGGCAAGTGGTTTGGTTTCATGCCACACATTGCTGGGTACTAAAGAGCCACCCAGCTGTGGTGTGTGGAGCCATCAAGGGACACCTAATGTGCAGCTAATCTGCAACGGTATTTAAGAAAAGAGATTAACTAGTTAGATAGATTCTTCTTGTCCAGCTACTATCCCTCTTTCACTCTCTCTCCTGCTTTCCTGCTCGCTCTGTCTGCCCCCTCCTGACTGTTTGTGTTGCACTGGATAAAACAGAGACCTTGTCTGTTCGTTCAGTAATTGCATTCCACTCCCAGGGCCCACTGTGCTCAACCGTGCGACCCTGCTCCTCCCCATCACCATGGACACCTAGCCCCCTAGCCTCCCACACGCACACACATACACACACACACACACACACACACACACACACACACACACATACTTGACAGGCCCAGTCAGACCGGTAACAGTGTCGCAGTGGGTGGTGGGCTCTGATAAGCATTCCACTCGTAACCTATAACCAGTAGGAGTATACGTGTGGGCTTCCTCCCTGAGGGACATTCAATGGCATGCTCCAAAGGGACCATTTGGGAATGTCGCGCGGCCTATTATGTTGCCGGAAATGCTGTGGTGCGCGGGACAATTGGTGATCCGGCTCTTAGAGTTGCCTCGCGGACATTAATATGTGCGGGGACGAAGCCTGAGCGGACCGCTGGGCTGACTGCAGGGACGAGGGGGAATCAGAGTTGCGTGTGGCGAGCTGCAGAGAATGCCACGCCGACACACACTACCACACACGCACGCAGACAGGCACCTGGGAGGAACAGATGCACCCATGCTTGCACACGCACACGCTGCCTCTCGGATCTGCTTTCGTAGGAGGACGTGTGGCATGTCGATGGGCTTTTCAGCGTAGCATCAACCGCCGGCAGGCTTTTTGTGTGGTGCCAGGATATTTTCTTTTTTCTCATCTTGTCTTTATATTCCCCTCCTTTCTTTTCGGTGAGCCTCAGCAGCTGCTGGTGCAGATGGGAGAGACAGAAACAGACACTGCTCTAATAACACTATCCATTTTCACGTAAGCAGACAAACAAATGTCAGCAGCTTGGCTAACCATGTGAAGATGGCAGCCATTTTTTTTTTTCAATGGCACGGTGAGAGATGGTGTACATATGGTGATGTGTGTACGTTTTTATATGTGCTTCAGTGGGTGTGTGTCTGCAAGTGTTTATGTGCACTTCAGTGTGTGTGTGCGTGTGAGTTGGTGTGTCTGTGCGTGTATGCGTGTGAGTTTGTGTGTGTGTGTGTTTTCGACCGTAGATTGGCAAGGGAGATGTTTCCTAGGGGCTTGTTCTGGTCAACTAAAAGACAATATGGCTGAGGGAACCAGAAGAGAGCCCACAGTGGGAGAGAGGGCGTGTCTGCATGCATGCTCTGGCCAGCAGCCTTCTTGCCAGCATGCCAGCATCCTTCTCTTGGTCCAGTACTGGCCCATATGACAGTGTCACGCTCTGTGGCTCTGTCTCAGTGTCCTGGTGTCTGTCTTTACCTACCTCTCGTTCCATTTCGCTCCAGATCTCTTCCTCCATCTTCCCATTATGCATCATTTTCTTTTTTCTCTTTTAAATCATGAATTTGTCTCTCTCTCCTCCACTCTCAAATTTGTTACAAATAAACTCCCTACTCTCTCTCTATCTATTCTCTCTTTTTTTTCTATCTTTCTCTCTCTCTGTCTCTCTCTGTCTGTCCTCTCTTGCTCAGCTGTCTAATTTAAGCCAATTTTCACGCTTTTTATATCTCTGCCTTGTCAGGGGTCCAATCCTTCCATTTTGATGTTGACATGACAGCCTCTGGTTACACAAACAATCTGCATTATACGGATGGTGAGTCCTACTGAGAGGCCTACCGAGAGTCTCTGAAATGATAGTATCAAGCTTTACTGGGAAATGCAAGATTGGTTGTGTGCGTGTGTGTGAGTGATATCTGCAAAAAAACCCAAAACGTCCGATTGTCGTATTTAATTTTTTCCTGAACTCAAACTGCACTCAGGGGGAAAGCAAAAAATAAACCAGCTTGCTGCTCTTATTTTTTGTTATTTCACAAAACTTAGGAATGTAACTTTTTACCACACACTGAACATACATACATATAAATCCCAGATATTCTGTGACAGCGCAGTGAACACGCCACATACAAAACTACGAGGTAATTTGCTTTTGATTTTGACGTTGTGTTTTCCAGATAATAATTTGGAGATTTTGTTTTTCCACTCATTGTTTTTGCCCATTATGGAGGCTGCAGTGGTATAGCAGGGAGTCGTTATCTGCCTGCCTGTGTTCAGCTTGATGTGTCACTACCACTGAGATGGAAACGATACGTGCTCATGCTGGCACACACAAAATTAACCAGAATTGACTCGTCTCTCCCTTTCCTCAGTGTATGAATATTAAGGAAGGGTTCAGAAAAACAACGGAATGCACGCATTCCGCACCGGCAGTCTTGATTTTTACCGTTATTGTGCATCAGGCTGAGGCAGTAGTATGGAGAAGCAGGCAAGGTGGCCCAGCCGACACAGGGAGAATGTGAGTGTGGCCTTCACCACACAAGGGACTACTCAAGCAGACAGCAGGCCCCTGGCTTGGAGCTCCCCTGTCCTGGTCCGTAATGGCTCCGGGATGATGGGCTTACTGTGGAGAGAACAGCAACTGAAGTACGAGCAGAGTAGGCTTTGCTGTGGGCTGCGTGTGTCTGCGTGCGCCTGTCTGTGCATATGTCTGCGTGTGCGTGTGTGTGTGTGTGTGTGTGTGTGTGTGTGTGCTTCTGCATACTTGATCTGGTCCAGTGTGGGATCCTTGGCACTTGCCAGCTCAAGTGAATAAGCTTGACATAAGTGGAATGAAAGCTCGTGCTTAAACTGCTGTGTGTGCGAAGACGCGGGGGTGTGGAGGTATGGAGTATCCCGCACACCTGCTCGAATGCCACAGCACAACTGATTCAGCACCAATGTAACTTCTCTCTCTCACTCTCTTTCTCCCTTTTCTCACCCCCTTGCTCCGTCCACATCCGGATGCTACCGCCTGGAAGTGTGGCACCTTTTTGTGAGAAGTGAGCCGATTGGCCGGGCGTGAGCCCAGAACCAGGCTCTGAAGCCCAGATAAGTAGAGTGGGTCATTGCTCATCAGAGCCCAGGCTACACATCAATGTGATCTGGCACAGGCCCAGGTAGACAGCAGAGATAGCCACAGGCGCCTTCCTGCGCTCCTCTGTCTCTCTCTCTCTTTCACGCTCTCTCACTCACTCACTCTCTCTCTTTCTCACTCTCTCACCCACTCTCTTCTGTCTTCTCACTTGGGTACCTTATACCAGACATACTGTAAGCATGACTGATATGATCTCACACTGAGATGGATTGCCTTCTGGCCATCTTAGATACCTCTGAGGCTCTGGGAGAGGAGAGAAGAGGTTGGGCTGATGGAAGCACTGGAAGGAGGAGTTGAAAGTGAAATTTGTAGACAGAGAGAGAAAGAGAGAGGGAAGGAGAAAGAGAGAGAGAAAGAGAGAGAGAGAGAGAGAGAGAGAGAGAGAAGGAAATGAGAGTCTTACCAACCTGGTAGGGAGGTTGGAGGTTGGAATTCCGGTCTGTAGAGAATATACTATATATCAGAACAGAGAAGCTGTGAGATTGGCGTGAACTTCAGATATCTCATGGTGTGAATGCCCTGTGGTGCTCCACCCTACCCAAGCGTAAACCAAAAGAAACCAGAAGCACTTTAATCTTAAAGAAAACACTCTCCTGTCAAATAATAGTCCGTTCCAGCACTTGTATTGTCTTGGCACGTAGTAATTTCCTGTTTTCAAATTTAAAGTGGGGGACACGCAGAGCTCAGCTGTGTGATAATTACACATCAGTAATCTTTAAATAGAAATACAGAAGCCAGCGATAACCTATGGTATAATCTCAATCTTCCAAATAAAAGACTTGGTAATAACTAACATTTGGAATATCTTAATGAGGCTGATAAACTTTCCCTCCAGTGTCACAGATTGTATACTTTTGGCCACTGCTTTTGCAACCTAAATGAAGGGATTAGGTCTACTCTATTTTCCATGCAAATGAAGTTTAGCTTTCACACTCAGTGGATAATGTTGCTTCGATGTACAATAGTTCAGGTTTCTCATTTAATAAATGCTTGTTTCTTTCCCAGCAGAGGAAAAGCATGAGACATATAAGTGCATTAAAGGATTTGTGCAAACCTTCTTTGCTCCCTTATCTAATGGGTCTATTCTGCTCTGGCCTTTCTCATGGAGGTACTGGGGCCTTTCACCCTGCACATGTACATCCACTTTCCTTCCATACAGCAGGTCCTTGAACATGGCCACCATGTTCTGTGTCTTGGTGCTACTTCATCTCATCTGATTTCATTCAATGGATCAAATGTGTTAACAGACATTTTATTAGTTAAAGGACTTGATTACGTTTGAAGAAAATCGTATGTCATATCTATGGTAGATAATGAGGCAGATTATTATTTCAGATTATCATCTAATTATTTCCCTTATTGGATCTTTTTCAAGGCTCCTATAAAAACAGCAATTCTGTTCCATTGAACTACTATACATGTCCCTGGGGTGACCTTCCTTGTGTGAAGAAAATCTTCAAAAATGCCCAAATGGTGTTTTTCAAATTAAATTTCCTACTGTAGAGCACATCTTAATTTTATGTCCATATTAAAATCATTATTGCTAATTAAACTGTTTTTATGAGGTTTCATAAATGTTCCATTTCATCTCACACAAAACTGGGGCAGGAATGGCCATTCCATCCTATACTGTAGAGTGAAAACAGTATTGTTGAGCAATTCTTTCAGTCAGTGATCATCCAGAGGCCAGTATAGACAAATACGAGATTCACAGGTTTGAAAGGGAGACACTGTTATTAAAACCTTTCTTTTATGTGCATGATTGTCCCAGTAACTTAGATGGTAACCTCATGAAGGAGATTTGCCACAGTAGAAAATGATCTGAAAAGGAACCAGTTGGTGAAGTGCACTTCTGTTTGGAGCATTAGCACTAAGAATGCAGCCCCTGCCGGCAGCCAAGCATATAGGCAATGTGAGTGAGTGCCAGTGGTAGGGCTTGCAGGTGATGTCTGATGTACCAGTGAGTGGCTCAAAATAGCTGCAGTATAATTTACAGGTATTAGAGCAGTGTGTGGTCTGTTGGATGGCATTAGCAATATCCCTGCAGAAATTATAACTATCAGAGTTCAACTTGAATTTTCTTTCTTTTTTGATTTGGGCATAGCCCCCAGTATTTAGATCATGTGCATCCCCCAGTATTTAGATTATGTGCATTTAGATCATGTGGTTCTAGACCAGAGTTCAAGGTTTTAGACCAACATTAAATTCACTATTTGTGGCTAGGGAGTTTAAAGATATCTGCACTGAACAAAAGTGGTGTTATTGTAGTTAATAATGTTATTGCAGTTAGTGGAGTGCAACTGGAGTTTCAAGAAATATTTTTAATTTCTCACTCAGTTACAATTTATTGCGAGTCATGCTGCTTTGATGCAGGACATCAACTTTAAATGTCCTTTTATACTCTGAAATGGCAGTTCCACAAACATCCATCGCAGGGCTTGATTGCCTTTACAAAACCCATTACACTTCTGACCCAGCAGTGCTTCGACTCTTGTGACAGAAGATTGAGGCACATATCTGTCTGCCTCCACTGTTAATTGCAGGTGGCATTGGATGCAACAAATGCAAGACAGAAATGTATCCAATGGGTCACTGATGGTAGAAACATCATGTTCCTGAAAGTATCAGTACTGGCCTCAGTAGTAAATTCACGATAATTGGGTTCCTGACCTTGAGTGTCCACCGTCATATGGTACCTGTGACTGTTCGGCAGGAAAATTTCCTCTGCTTTTCCCAAGATTACTGCAAATGTCAACATGGCTGAGAAAACTGCATGGACTTTACCAGAAATGTCTGAACTGCACACTCGTAAAAGGCTGCAGTTTGGAATTTGAAGGATTTAAATTTCAGCATAAATTCTGCAATGCAAATTAGACTAAAGACCCTCTTTCATCTTCTTCAGAAGAGCCATAAGTGTAAACACTATGGTGCCGGCACTCAGGGACTGAGAAACGCCTCTGTGCAAAAATGACTCGTTTTCTCAGAAAAATCTTGAGATGTTTTCTGACTAAACTAAACATTTTCCAAACACACTTTGGCCCAGAATGAAAACGAATGCATGTGTTTTCTTGGAAATCCATGGGGTACTTGTCAAGTAATCCTAAACACCATAAGACAATACACTGAAGGCAGCACTGCGTCCTGCATATATCATGCAGTGTCTTAACAAGAGAATGCTCTGACCAGAATATGTTTTTGCTTCCAGTGTAGTTTGGTACTAACATTTGCCTGTTATATGCTGTAACTTGTGAGACTGTGTATATTTTTAGACTCCTGTGAACTGCTCATTGTGCTGGTAACTGTTTTCATAAGTGAGAGAAGTTGCTTGCTTTTTCACACAAAGCACTCCGATATAAAGGTTAGCTCCATAAGGGACGCATCTGAGCTCTGGAGAAGCCATTTCCTGTTTGAGCCTCTGACTGACAGACATAAGTGGTCACCTGGTGGAAAGATTGAAGTTAACGGTCTGAATCATTTGATTGGGCCCATTGTGTACTTTTGTCCCTGTGTGTGGGTGATTGATGAAAATTACACAAGTTTCAATTTTCTGAGAACCTTTAAGAGCTCCCATTTAAGTCAGTCTCTGTGTGTTGTCTTGCCTGTTGTTTTGTTTTGTCGGGTGTTAGCATCCTTTCACATTTGAAGCATTGTATGTCTCTATCATGAACAGATTGATGTTGTTAATCACTTTCATGTGTGTGTGTGTGTGTGTGTGTGTGTGTGTGTGTGTGTGTGTGCGTGTGTGTGTGTGTGTGCGTGTTTGCATGTGTACATTTTCAGAATAAAAACTATAGTGACTATATAAGAAAATAAGTATACATGTATAATACCCTGGTTACTAGTTAAAATATGCACATGTAACACACACTGTATGGCCAAATGTATGTGAATAGCATTTCTTATAAATATGTTGAGATGTTTCAGCCACACCCATTGCTAACAGGTGTAAAATGTCAATCACATAGCCATGTCAATAGACAAACATAGCATTGTCATTAGAATGGGTCATATTGAAGAGCTGAGTGACTTTGTGGCAGTATATGTCCCACTAGATCTGCCCGGTCAAGTGTAAGAGCCATTATTGTGAAATGGAAACATCTAGAAGTACCAACCACTCAATCACAAAGAGGTACACACAAATCCAAGAGCAAAGCTGCAGAACACAGAAATGCGTACCATGTAAAAATCACCTATTCCCTATTGCACCACTCATTACAGAGTGGTTAGCAGAAAAACACTAACCTAACAACATTCATAGTACCATCTATAAAGTTTGCTGGAAGAGGGATAAAGAAGTGAAGAGTTGGGCTAGGTCCCTTAGTTCCAGTGAAAGGTAATGTTACAGTTAAAGAGAAACCTGCTTCAAAACTGGGTGGCAACTTCTTTGTGAAGGCCCTTTTCTGTTCCAGCCTTGTGGATACATTGAGGTTTGCTCAGAGGCCTGACATCAACCTTACTGAACACCTTTGGGATGGATGGGAAAATCTATTGTAAGTCAGACCTTTTGGTCAAACATCTCTGTCTGACCTCACAAATTCTCCTTTGACTGACTTGGCACAAATTCTCTCAGACACACTCCAGCATCTTCAGGAAAGCCTTCCCAGAAGAGTTATAAATGGAAAGGCGACAGCAAGATTTGGCCATATAGTATATGTAACGCTATATCTGTATGTGTACATTTTCATGCGCATGTGTGTGTGTCTGTGTGCATGTGCATGAGTGTACAAATGTCCTGTGTGTAATGACTTATAGTTTGATGATTTTTTAGCAGTTAATTTTCAATCTCTCTGCTCTGAACAAACACTGTCAGAACCCAGTCAATATGCATGAGGCCTGTAAAATGACCCTTCAGCATGACAAACCTTGCTGCAGTAGCCTCTGTAACTCTAAACGTGTTTGTGTGCTGTTGCACCTGTGTACTGCTGGAGCCCACCATGCGACAGTGCCCGACAAGTGCAGCTGAAATGTCAACAAAGGGGTGCCTCCCTTCTCCAGGGCCCCTGAGGAGTCCAACACTAAAGAGGCAGTTACAGCGCGGTGCTCCACTACTGCTCACATTGATCGGGCACACTGCTACAGCAGCAGACCAGAGAGCCACAGACCTATAAGACCTGTGTCCCACACCGCCAGGGCTCGATAAATATTGACTAATGGGACTCCGTTGTGAGGGTTCCTGCCTGCCACACACTTCTGTTGAATCCACAGTGGCCTTATTGGCACGGTTTGGGTGGGATTTGACATGATAGTGTTGCTCTGTTGTGAGGAGATTGAGGAAGGGATGAAACTATACAGAGATGAAAGTGTTTAGGGCAAGAGATCACAGAGCATGACCCCTCAGCCAAAGTTGTAATTCAGTTCACATTTATACTCAGAAGCTTTGATCAACACATGGGCCATAGGACAGCAAGACACAGCCAAAATGTCATATGGGGATTTATATTGCTACACATGGAGACTGTAATTCTCTTTGCTATATATTAAACTTCAGCTGGTAGACAATGGTGATTACTACTTTTATAGCATAAAGGGCAGAAATTTATGTCCCTTACAGCAGGCTTCTTGTTCATGGCAGCCGTGTTATTTTATCATGGAATCCTATTACAACAGCAGTGACCTGAGAACCAATAGGTGAACAGCAACACCTAAATTATTTTGTTTTCATTGGTCAGAATGAATCATTCTAATCAAATCAGAATGATAACTGAGTTTAGTTCATCTCATCTTTAAATTTATTTTCAAACGGTCTGATAATGCCATGAAGAGCACTATTAAAGATGTTCTTTAACTCAGTCAAGTCTAGTTTAGCTTTTTTTATTCTTCACCATTTTTGCCCCAGGTTAGTTGTACCCTATTCCTAGAGTAATAACAGTTTTCTCCCTTTTGTACCTTGGTGTCATCAGTCCAAAGGAGAAAAGACAGAACCTCAGTGTCTTACACTCTACCGGCTATTGGGACACCTAGTGCCTCAGTTCATCAGTAAGGCCATTAAGTTCTAACCTCAGTGGCATAAGTCTTTAGTAAGTCCGATTGGCTGGAATGTTGCTGAGCTACAAACCAGGGGAGAGTGGAACCCTGCTACCCTACTGGAAGGGTTAGACTACTATAGCATGCCTTTTCCCTTATAATGGTACTGACCCCTTGTTCTGCTTTTGAATCATCAATGAATGTCTGGAAATTTCAGTATACTCAGTATGTGTGTTGGTCCAGCAGATTCTTTCTCTGGCAAAGAATCAGTGTTTTTGGGACCCACATGAACTGGTTGTGACAGTGTTACAAAACAAGGCATGCTCTCTGCCAGAGAGCTAGCAGGAAATGTGAGCATCGCCAAGGTGATTATGGAAGGTGATTATGGAAGCCCACTGACAAAGGGAGACAGAAATGGTCCAAGCTCGTTTACATCGCTACTGGAATTCAAAGCTTTTCACTTCAGCAAACTGCATGACCAATATAGTGCTCGACTGAGTCATAGTGCATCTTCAAATGCACTGTTCCTGGCATTTAAAGGTATGATGAATTAAACTTAGTGATCACTGTGCTGATTTGGATACCACATATTTATACTAACCAATGAAAAAAGTATTTAGTTGTTTCTGTTCATCTATTGATTCTTGAGGGCTGTTGCTGTTGTAAGCATTTCTTGCTAAAAAAAAATCCATTGTTTTATAAGAACAGTACTATAATCTTAAGTGTGGACTTAATATTTTAAAATGTAGATAGAATGATAAACACTATGGTTTCTTTGCAGTGAATAATTAAAGAAGTGTCAGTTCCTGCAACACCAACATGAATACATTTACAGATGGTCTAATCTCTTTTCTGTTTGTTTTCTCTGCATTGAAGTGAGTTCAAAAAATCTCTCTCCTCCACCTGAATATTACAGACAATATCCTTTCACAAATAAGGCTCCAGAGAGAGCCATTAATTATTGGGAGAAAGTCATTACATCTCTTCCGCAGTCTGAATAGTGAAGCGCTGTGAAAACTCGCTCACACTCGCACACACTCGCTCACACTCGCCATTAATATATTCATTACGGAGACTCAGCTTCGGCCGGCCCTCGTTCTGGCCGAGAAGCCGGGCACCTAATCATCCGTCTCCACATGCAGCTCTGCCTCCATCCTTTCTTCATTACCATGCCACCTCTGATGCCGTCACAGAGCCAGACACACTTAATTGGCGCGGCCTTTTTACGGATGCCTTATTTTGTGAGCTGCGAGCGATGCTGGTGGGATGGCGTGATGACCCACCGGAGAAGCCCAGTCATGTATTCTAATGCCCAATTTCTCATTTTTCTACAATCTAATTTTTAGAGATCAGTTAAGTATAGCCATGGCATATCCTACATCCAGGAAATCATGAAATCAGTCAAATTTAATAACATGCTTATACAGTCAACAGATTTATTATGCTGTGTCTTTGTAGTAAATTGTATTGAACTTTTGAATTGCTATTAGCAGTAGGTGACCAAACGTCATTGTGTAAGGACTCATAAAACACCTCATAAAATGTCAACGCTTCTCGGCAGGCCTTTCCCTTTTTTGTCACCAGAATTCCATCGACAGCTTCTAAATTGACTGTGCCTTGTCAAGCCTCTTCTGCATCTTCCCGCGGCCAACGCATGCCTGTACGAGGTGGCTGCAGATGACACTCGACTTTGAATAGTTTATCGCTCCCTCCAGGGCCAGCCTGTGTACGGAACCGGGGCTGCAGCGAGGGCCGGTTACTCTGGGCACCGGATGCTGATGTGGGCTGTTGTTGGGCTGTGAAAGGAGACAGAAAGTGAGACTCAAGACGAGCTGAACCCAGTGGAAGGACAAGGTGATGGCGGCAGTGGAGGTGGAGGAGGGGGAGGTTGCAGTACTGTCTCCGTCCACTCGCTTCCGTGTATGTGCTGAGTTCAGGCGGCGACGCGACAACCTGGGCCCTGTCATAAATATTAGTAGTCTGTGATATGACAAGAACCTTGAAATAATCCAGTCAAGCTCTTGGGCATGTTGCTGAAATTTATGTATATCAAATAGGTTGGCCACTCAGGGTTATATTTGTGTGTGTGTGTGTGTGTGTGTGTGTGTGTGTGTGTGTGTGTGTGTGTGTGTGTGTGTGTGTGTGTGATTTTGAGTGATAGATGTTTCATATGGGTGTAAATTTCACAAATCCTTACATTTTATTCAGGGTCAAGTTGGAATATATTGTTTGGGTTACTTCTCTTACCCTTGAATAATGAATAATTCATAAATTGAAGATTGATAGACAATATATAACCTGACCACATTTTACACTATATACTAGAGGGGCTGGCTTATTCTTATTGTAAGTCATCTTTGCATTCTTTTGATTCTGTCAGAACACAGTCAGTTATCTGCATGAGTGATGCCCGAGTGATGCATGACCTCCCCCATGCTGCAGAAAGCTTCACCTGCCACTTCTTTAAACCCATCATTTTCTTCTTGAGGTCGAGCATGGCTCTGGCCAACATGAGGAAGTCTAAACCACGCATCCCATACAGCCATAAGCCCGAACTCCTGCACTCCCCTCTACAGCCGGAAGCCTCTTCCCTCCGTCCATGTTGAATCGGCTGGCGGTGATGGAGTTGAATTGAATGGCTGCCTTTCTCCCAGTCACGTGGCGTGCCGGTCCCAGTGTGAGCGAGCTCACCTGGTCGTAGCAATGGCACTGATGAGACTATGTCAAGAGGAGCGGTAAGACGTGTCCTGTCTAAGGTATGCTTGATTCACAGTCCACAGTGGCAGCTGGTCTTCCTGCCTGCTTGACTGTATCATCAGTGCAGGGTTTTGTCTTTACTAGAGGCTGCCCAGCCTACGCTGCTCAGTCCTGCTCCCGTTTTCCACTGGTTCATGTTTTGCAACACTGGCTGATCTCCCATCTTCTTGCACCACCAGTGCAGTAGTTTTTCCAACCCCCACTTGCCTCTTCCTGAAGTTTCTCCACCATGTGGAGATGTGTGCCATGTGCTGCCTCGGGTCTTCCGGCAACGCTGCGCTCAAGCAATCCAGTGAAGCATCTATAAACTTGAAGGCACGCATGGCAAAGAAGATGGATCTTGGATGAAGCCAGTACTGAGACTTACACCTGCCCCCTCCTAGAAGAGTGTACTGAGCCTTAAACATGCCTCCTCCCAGAAGAGTACGGCCAGCCCAGAGCGAAGCAGCTGACGAGGGTTGACGGTGAAGGAACCAGCACAGTGAAGCCCAGCATGGGAGCCCTGCTGGTGCCCGGCGCGCGAGAGAGAGATGATGCGCATCAGCCTACCACACTAGGGTACCTGGGAGCCCTACTCTGCATCAGCCTACCACACTAGGGTACCTGGGAGCCCTACTCTGCACAGCTGCGAGTGGTTGCTCGGCATCACGGCTGGATAGTGGCTGTCACCGTGACGCAGCTGTGTATGGTGCTGGAGGGGAAGCTCTGCAGGTGTTTGACGATCCCAGAGAGACACAGGCTACAAGGAGAGTGGATAATATGAATAAAACATGCCAGTTGAAACTTAGTTTACTGTGTTTCAAAAAGAATATTTTCTATACTCAGCAATAGCAAAATACGTTGCTTTGCTGTAAAACCATTGCTCAGAAAAAAGAAAAGACAATTATTTTTATTGCCACCCCCGCATTTAGTACTGCATTTGTGCACCCTTACCAGTGCTTTGCCAAGATATCAGCACTGAGCTTCTCTTATAATGCTTGATTTAACCTCCCTGTGGGCCCAGGGGCTTCGAATGCTCCCAGGCCCCACAGGTGTAGTGTCCATAATCTCAGTGTAATGTCAGAATCAGAATCAGAATCAGAATCAGAATCAGAATCAGAATCTAAGTACAAAGAGTTCAGGGAAATTCTCTTGTTGCAGGTGTCAGCATAGAATTAACATAAATCAAAATATACACTCTCTCTCTATATATATATATATATAAACTTAAAAGACAGGACACAAACAAATGGCAAGTAAAAATATGTGCAATGTGAAATAAGTACACAAGCGACCAAGAATTGGAGTACTGAGGAACATTTCTCATAGAAAGTGTATATTGTATATATAAGTTAAAGTGTATATATGTACTGACTACAGTAAAAGAAACAAAGGCTTTTGTTCAGAAGGATTATGTTATGATATATACAGTGATTATGTAAATTAGAGTGCATGTAAAGTACATAAGCAGCCATTTAAATCAAAGATGTGAGAGGGATCCTTATTTAGGAGGTAGATGGTCTGGAGAAAGAAGCTGTGGAGCTGGCGGTCGGTCCGAGTCTTTAGGGCTCTCACTCTTGGTCTTCACTGAGATGGAAACTGCTGGAAGAAAGAGTGACCGGGGTGTGAGGCGACAGCCATGATTTCCCCGCCTTGTTCCTCATTCCAGCTGTGTAAAGGTCTGTGAGGGTGGAGAGCCGACAGCCGATGATTTTCTTTACACATCGGACGAAAGGACAGGAAAAAAAGCATTAGCACAGTGATAACAATCACAGCTCAAAAGCTATTCGCAGAGCCCTTTTTGTTTCATTAGCTGTAGAAATTCCTCACACGCAGTTCCAGAGAGGTAGGAGATTGTTCCTTTTCCGGACATCTCAATATTTGTCTATGTGGCCTTTGAAAAAAGAATTGAACTAGCTAATTAACTCACGTCATTTCTGTTATCAAGCTGCCCAAACCTTTGGATAAAACATCCTAGTGGCAGACCACATTCTGCAACATACTTAACTACTGCAACATCCCTCTGCAAAACCTGAGTCCAATAGTCATGCTCATCCTAAAACTGTTTTTTAGCTGTGGATTAATGGTTGCACAACTGGTGCTGTGATGTAGGGAAACATAACTTTCCTATGTATTTCAGCGCTCATGCTCAGATATGTGTGCTTACACTCACTGTGACCTTGACAAAATGGGTTTGAGCATTCAGCCCAAAATATCTTGCATGCCAAACAAAACGATCCCTTGAGTGGGAGAGTATCATTCAGAGTTGACATTCATTGTTTCCAAGTGAAGAAAAGTTTAGAAAAAAAAATTGCCTTTAATGCTTATATTGGCTCTTGGCGGCATCTCTGTTCTGATGAGATTCGGGCCATGTTTTGGCCCAGTAAGCATTTAAGGTAAGTTGTTTACCTTACTCAGCCATCGACCTGGTTCCGTGCAGTAAGGCTCATTAATGATAATGCCTGCACTGCAGATGGGCTAATCAACAGCTGGTGGGACCAAGGCAATGCTGTGCTCTTTTGCCCCGATAAGAGGAGATGTAGTGGATGTAGGCCAGGTGGACAGATGCATCAACATAGCAGTGCCTGTTGCATCTTCTGTCTCATCCACCAGCTCTTTGGTGCTATATCATCGCTAGCATTGGGTTGGTTAACTGACCTTAACGCCTCAGACTGTGACGGTAATTTTTTTTTCCATCAACTCCTGTTCTTCTACTGCTTTTTTATTTCAGGTCTATTTTAACACACCACTCTCATACTCTATGACTTCTGACATTTTGATAACAAGATAGCTCTAATTTTCATGCTGTGTAGCATATAGCAACCAAACAGAATCAGAGCAGATTTCTTTTAGTTAATCTGGCCAATCAACAGTCACAAATATAAATGACAGGTAAATACCATTCCCATTAACTGGGTTGAAGCTCAGAGAAGCCCATGCATTACATTGCCTCTGAACACAGGTCAAGGCATCCTCCATACAGAACTCCATGATGTCACTTGATGTCACATGATGTGACTTTTAACATAATGTATACACGCCACTCCCTTTATTATAAGCATTATTTATTAGCAACACCTTGTAGGTATAGAAAATATAACTCAAAATATCCATTGCTAAGCACAGTTTGTGTCACCTAAACCCCTCTTTTTCAATGGTCAGCTTATCACAATGACATTAAAAAACTCCAGCAACAACGCTGTGCCTTATACAGTGCATAGACAAAGGTATTGGGACACACCTCTTAATAATTGAATTCCAGTGTTTCATTCAGTCTCCCAGGTGTATAAAATCAAGCATCTAGCAATGCAGTTTACCTTTCCAAACATTTCTAAAGACCTTACTGAATTCGAGTGTGGTACTGAAACAGAATACTACCATTGAAACAAGTCAGTTCATGACATTATTTCATCCTACTGTGAGCGGTATTACTGAAAAGTGGAAGTGATTAGGAATCACAGAAACTCACAAAGTAGCAGAACACATAAAGTTGCAAATTGTGGTCGCTGAGTGCTGAAGTGCATAGTGTGTCTGCTGACTCAACTGCACAGCTCCAATCCTCCTCTGGAATTAACATCAGCACAAAAATTGTGCGCTGGGAACTTCATGGCATGGGCTTTCATGACCAAGCAGCTGCATACAAGCCTTGCCAAGCACAATGCCAAGCTTCAGCTGCAGCAGTGTAAAGAACACCACCACTGGACTCTGGAATAGTGGAATGTGTTCTGTGGAGTGACGAATCATGCTTCTTTATCTGGCAGTCTGATGGACGAGTCTTGGTTTGGCAAATGCGAGCAGAATATTACCTGCCTGACTGCATTGTAGCACATGTAAAGTTTGGTGAATGAGGGATAATGCTATGTGGTTGTTCTTCAGGGGCTGACCCCTAGTTACAGTGAAGGGAAATCTTAATGCTTCAGCATACCAATATGTTCTGGACAATTGCATGCTTCTAAATTTCTGGGAATAGTTTGGGGGAGGCCCTTTTCTGTTTCAGCATGACTGTGCTTCATAAAGGTCCACAAGGTCCATAAAGGCATTGCTGGGTGAGTTTGGTATGAAAGAACTTGAATGGTCTGCACAGAGCCCTGACCTCAGTTTCTGACCTCACAAATGCTCTTCTGGATGAATGGGTAAAAATTCCCATAGGCACACTCAAATCTTGTAGAAAGCCTTCTCAGAAGAGTGGAAGCTGTTATAGCTGCAAAGGGGAACCAACTGTATATTAATTCCTATGGATTTAAAATGGGATGTCATAAAAACTGCTGTAGGTGTAATGTGCAGGTGTCCCAATAGTTTTGTCCATATAGTGTACAGTCATGTGAAAAACTCTCTTTGAATACTATGGCTTTACATATCAGGACATACATCTTCTGATTCTTAGCACATCTTAAAATTAGATAAATACAACCTCAAATGAACAACTCACAACAGATTCCACCATGACATTATTTAACAAAAATTAAGCCAAAATGGAGAAGCTATGTGTGAACCAATAGCTTGTAGACCCACCCCATGAATCACCCCATGAATCAATAGTTTATAGAACCACCTTTAGCCACAATAACTTGTTTGAAGTAATTGTTTGCTGTATGACCATCAGTCCCTCACATCATTCTGGAAGAATTTTGGCCAAGTAGTAATTAAGTATTGCTTCAGTTCATTGAGGTTTGAGGGCATACTATTATGAACAAGTCTCCTAAGGTCCAGCCACAGATTTCAATTGGGTTGAGGTCTGGAAATTGACTGAGCCATTGAAATACCTTGATTCTGTTTTTTTCCGCCCTTCAGTTGTAGATTTGCTCTTGTACTTGGGATCATTGTCCTGTTGCATGACCAAATTTTGGCCAAGCTTCACAATTTACTCTAGAATACGTGAATAGGAGTTCTTGAATAGGAATACATTCTTGAAAAGTGTTGAATGAGTTACTGAGTTATTACGGTGGCAAGGTCCTGTGACTATAAAGCAAGCTCAAATCACCCCTCCATTACTGTGCTTGATGGCTGGTATGAGGTGTTTTTGCTGATATGCTGTGTTTGGTTTTCCCCAAATGTGGTGCTGTGAATTATGACCAAATATCTCCAGTTTGGTCATGTCTGTACAAAGAACATTGTTCCAGAAGTCTTGTGGTTTGTTCAGCTGCATGTTGGCAAACCTAAGCCATGCTGTCATGTTCTTTTTAGAAAGAAGAGGCTTTCTTCTGGTAACCCTTCCAAACAAGCTATGTTTGTTCAGTTTTTTCCTAATTATACAGTTATGAACTTGAACATTTAAGATGCTGGGGCCTGTAAAGTCTGAGATACAGCTCTTGGGCTTTTTGCAATTTCTTTGAGCATTGCACGGTTTAATTTTGGCGTGGATTTTCTGGGATGTCCACTCCTGGCAAGATTGGCAACTGCCTTGAATGTTTTCCACTTGTGAATCTTCCACGCAGAAGATTGATGGACTTTAAATGCTTTTGGAAATGGCTTTATAAGACTTCCCAGCTTCATGGGAAACAACAGTTGCTTCTCTAAGATCATTGCTGATGTCTTTCCGCCTTAATATTGTGTTAATGCTCATCTGAGTGCCCCAGACCAGCAAACTGCCAAAACGTCTGCTTTTATAGAGGTGGTCACACTTACTGATGATTAATTAATCAAGGGCATTTGGCTGCTACTTTCCTTTTTAATGGCTATGGAAGCAGTAAGGGTGAACTTAATTTTTTACACACTGCTTCTGCATTTTTGCCTTTTTGTTAAACAAATAATAACACGGTGTATTTACCTACATTTGAGACCTGCCAAGGCCCAAGTGATATTTTATTATGTCCTGATATGCAAAACCATATATTTCAAAGAGGGTGTACTTTGTTTTTCACTTGACTGTAGATTCATACCAGACTAATACTCACTTCCATGCCATATCAGTGTCACTGCTGGTTTGAGAATTGTCTGTCACCCAAATAATATCTGCAAAAAAGTCTTCTGAAACTGTCCACTGGTGAGAGGAACAGAAGGTAGCTGATAAATTGTGCATCACATGGACTACAGTATCTGATCAATAATAAAATGTGCATATGAGATATTTATGCCTATACAGGTTTCACACAATGTCATGCCAGACAAATCAGAATTACCAAGTGCAGAAATGAAAGAAACTTAAAAAAATTATGCTCCTTTCTGCATTTTTACCCTCTAAGTATAAAGCACCTTTTGCCCAGATATGGCAACATCTTTCACAGTGGAGTGTTGGTCAGCTTATTATGAGAGCTGTGTCTCCTGTCCTGTTTCTGAAGTAGTGCACTACAGGGGATCGGGATAAATCAAACACAATATCACAGTTTTGGTTGGACGAGTGAAAAGCAAAAAAAAATCAATCCAATGACGTGCTTAAATAAATACGTGTCAACAACTTGTAGAAGGGCAAAACAACCTACTTGTCGGAGATCACGTGCGGTTGACATGCAGTATGCTCTTCCCAGGATCCTGATCACTAGTTGAAATCAAAACAAACACAATTACTCCTTCCTTTCAAACAAGAGTATGTGTTTTGTATTCGTATCTTCATACTTCTTCATCTACCCAAACTGATTATCACATAACCATTTATGTGATAAATTTCCATAAATTGAACTGTTGAGTTGTTGTTTAGCACCAGCCATGGCTTGATTGTTTTTTTTCCCCTCTTCCAATATTGATGTTTTAGTATTCATCACTTTTCTAAATACAGTGGTGCCTATTGTGGTGAAGTTGCTCAGGCAATATTGGGAGCTGCTAAATATGCAAATTGTTTTACTTCTTCTATTTACCTTCTTGTTATCTCTGTTGCCTGTAGTAGCTATCATGGAGGTCTTGTTATTTTCAGCTTTACTGTGACAATATGTGGGCTGTGATATTGATACCAATGCAAACAAAGACAGGGTTGATAGGAAAACATTAGATAAGCGCCTCCAATAAGACCTACGACCCACCTAGTAAACTCTACATCCTTTTATATTGCTCAAACAATGGCACACTTGTGCAATTCTTGCCAGAAGCACTGAGTAAGTTTGACATTCTCATATAATAACAATAACAACACAGGCCAATTGTGCTTTCCTTTATTTTATACTCCATCCAACTGTGTATTTCAGGCTAGAGCTGCAGACAAATTCAGGCATGGAACAACACCTAGCACATCACCCTCTCTTTGCACTTATCTTATTTCAAAGTGGTTTATGTTTTTTTGAGCACAAACATTTAATATACCATAATGATAATATAGTGCAGTACTCAAAAGGTTTAATACGGCATTCTTTGCCGAGGTACAGTTTGGAAAACAGACATAAATATAGTAGTAAAGGAGGAGTAACTGCTATATTCCATCTGAATTCTGTCCACATTCAGTTATGTCTTAACCATATTCCACTCACAATTGACTCTGATTTTCTTGTCTATTTCATGATCCCCTCAGGATGTTTTTGTTGAAGTGTGTTCCCTTCTCAGATGATGATGGCATTGTTCTGTGATGTGACAGCTTTGTTGGATGAAAGACAAAATGTCCAGTGCTCTTGGGGAAAGTGGCAGTAGAAGACCAAACCAACAAGCACCATTACCAGAAGTCAAATTGTTTTTTATGTTCTTGATCAAAAATCAGCTCTGCTCTCTACCTATCTAAATCACTTTGATCTTATGTCTCGTTACAAGTGAATGTTTTCTACCTGGGAATAACTTGTTCCAAATCATCTGGATATGAACATTCTAGGAATAATTCCTAAAATATTAAAGTTACAGGAAATGATTAAGGGTGTGCAGGGTCCTGTTGATGTTATGCCAATTAGCATAACATGTGCTAACTTCCCATAGCAACTTATTGAGTATAATAGCTCCAACTCATGAAGTTTAATATAATACTTGCCTGATATGCTCCTAAATCCTTTTTATTGCTTTGGACCTTTTAATTCTATATTTATTGTATTGCCAGAGGGCCTAAAGCAAATTTTATTGTAAATTTAATTAGTCATGTTGGAAATTATAATTACTCCTGTTCACAGATAAGAAAATCGCCTAGTTTAGATATAGATATGACCTGTTGTTATTAATGCTGCTTGTGCCTCTCTATATCTGCATTCAGGACAATATACAAATGTTGCAGTTTATCACAAATGACCAATTAATAATAAAGATTATAATAAGAGATTTATCCTTAACCTCACCATTGACATCTTTGGAAAATCTAGAAAAATGACCATCTCTCTTATAATCTGTAATTAGTAAAGGCAGGTTGGGAAGAAAGTTATACTGAATTAAACAATCAACTCTTGAATTACTCGCTAACTGTTTAGCGCTATCAAGTTAAAGAAATAAAGCTGTGTATAGTATCATGTTTTTATCAAAACTCCTTTTGAGGTGTGAAACTTGGTCTAGACATTCTTAAAGTTTCTAACAGTCTTTCATTTAAGAGCAATAAAAAGCAGACATTGTTTTGAATATGCATGCCCTAATTTCTTATTACACAAGAAAACAGACCCAAACCCATAAAGCCTGCAGTGTTCTGGTAATAATTTAGATTGAACATATCATCTGCAATGTTTCTTATCAAACAGACCCAGCTCAAAGTGAGGGAGGATGTTCATGCTCAGATCTCAGTGCAGCTGTTGGTCTATGGCCACTTTCATACATTTGATTCACCCATATTTTTAATGTGTCTTTAGGATTATTTTAAGGTCATATTTTCATGACATAAATCTAATGTTTCCCTAGTTCTGCCTGAACTAGGGAACACATTCAAATAAGCAGCTAGGATATAGGATAATCACGTCTAACGGAGTCTAGCAAGCAATTTCAGTTAGCCAAATATTTGCTTTCTGACTGTGTGACATGTCCAGCCTTCTGAATCCCAGTTGCCAGTTCAATGAGAGCTCAGAATTATGAAGCGTCATTAATCAATTAGTGATGTCTGGTGGATGTGCTATGAGGGGGATTGATCTAATATTCCCAATAAAGGGGATTTTTTTCTCTCTCAGAGCTCTGCCATAGGTACATAACTCACTTCACATTTGACTGCCTTTCTGTGAGGGCATGACTACATCAGGAGAGAGATTTCAACTCAAAGTCCACAAAGTCCCTACAAAGAAAGAAGCCTTTGAAACACCGTGCTGGCGAGCTGAAAAGCCCGAATTTTAAAGAGAGACAGCGAGAAGGAGCCTCAGAAAGCAAAAGATTGAAGGAGACAGCCAAAGAAGAAAGGAAAGAGGCTTTTTCGCTAACGACAGAAAGCAGTGCAAGACGGTTGTCAAGGTTGGGGTGTGTTGGAGGAGTTGGGTGTGTTTGGATAACCGCAGGCTCATATGCAACAGATTTTAGGGAGCAAAACAGGTCGATAGGCACAATGAGACAGCTGAAGCCCACAACGGTATGCTCAGAGTCCTCTCTCTCTCTCTCTCTCTCTCTCTCTCTCTCTCTCTCTCTCTGTATCCCTCTCTTGCTTTCTCTTTCTATTTCTCTATTTCTCCCTCTTTCTCCCTGCTCCATGTGTCTTTCGGCTAATTACTGCCTTTGAATAATTCCTCTCTGGTCAGCTGCTGGAAAAGCAGGTAATTAGCAGAGTAATTTATGATAGTAAATTGGAGGGGGCGGGGAGAAAGAGTGCCAATATTCCAAGTGCCAAAGAAAATTAGAGAGAGAGAAAGTGAGAAAACGATGGAATATGTAAAGTATTACTTGCACTCAAATGGCATGCTTTTGTTTGAGGTGTTCTTTCATTTACCACAACAAATTAATGCCTAATTCACATGCTTCTCTATGTCTTCTGACTCTCAGTTCCAATCACTGTGCACCAACTCCTCAACTCCTTCTTCTGTGCTATTTTCTCTGTCTCTCTACATCCACCTCTCTTTACCTTCTTCCCTACCTCTTTTTTGCTCTCTTCACAGTTCATCAACAACCTTGAATAATTCACTGTGCCTCAGACATGGAATGCACTTCTGCTGAAAGATTCATACTCCGCACTGCCGACTCTCTGGCTGCCGTGAAATATTGAGGGCTATCTGTACTTCATCCACACAAGCAAAATGCAATTAAAAGGCAGAAGAAATAAATAAGGCTAATGTGAGGCCTCTCTGCTAGAGAGGGTTGACGAGTCAGGTTGGGCTGCAGCGCTAAATATAGCCACCGTGCGGTGCCATCCCAATTAAGTAATGTAGTCAAACATGTAATTTACTGCTGTGCAACCTTCAATTTCCCCCTCACCCTGAAATCGGGTCTAAATGGTGTCATGGCAATGGCTGAGTGGGCCGTCAACAGAGTTTGATCCCCGGGCTGCAGGTCCACTTTTTTCTGGAGTACCCCCGGAGAAAAGCTGAGGCTACGCAACGGATATGTGCGTGAGGAAAGTGGAAAATTAACAGAAGAGAATGCTTGGAGAAAGAGAAAGAGAGAGAAAGAGTGAGTGAGAGAGTGGGTCTGAATTTCTTTGTGCATGTGAACAAGAGTACAAGTGTGAGGAGGAAGATGAGAGAGAAGGAAAAGGATCAGAGTGAGCGTATGCGCGTGTGCGAGCAGGTGCAATAGAGACAGTGTGTTGATGGGTTGTTTCCTCCAGCGCAGCTGAGATGTCTTGCTCAGCTCTATTCTGCTCCTGCCTCGTAGGTATTCCTGGAGTTTCTGACAGACCTGAACTTTACCACTTATCCTACTATAGGGTAAATCAGACTCACAGTGATTATCTGAAGTTCCCGAGCACGTCAGCTACAGGATGTTTAGGTACCCATGTAGTATGAACTGTGTATGAATTTCAATGCCTAATCTGCTTTCAGCAGACACACAATGTAAATTGCACTGTGACTGAATTGAAATGATCTTAATACTGGCTGACTCTGATTCAGATCTAAATGTAACAGGGTCTCTTTTGGTTTGCCTTCTTTTTAATATCCTTGTGTTAATTGAATCAAAGGAGTGGGTGGGACAGAAGAGAATGAGGTTTTAGTTGTCTCTCAGATTCAGGTACATTTTGGGAATTGTTGTCAGATTTGCTTATTTTTTTTCTCTGTGCAAATCCGATGAAAGAGCTCAGGGAAATCAGTCACCCCACGGCAGGTCTGGAAAACATGGATGGGGGGAACAGAACACTCCTTTTTTGGACGAAAAAAAGAGAAAGAAAAAAGCATTCTCAACTGGGGCAGCAGGAGACTCCATTCAGATAGAACTTCGTTGAGCATTCTCAACTTCTGATAAATATTAAATAAGCTGGAAAGAGATCAGAGCTCCGAAAGAGAGCGAAAGGAGATGTATCAGATGGGAAAAAAAAAAAATTAAAAAAGGTTCTCACAGCCAGCACGTGCTCATAGCTTCCCACATCGTAATCAGGCCAAGGAGACGTGTGGAGGACATGGTGGTAAATCAGGCTGTGGATATTTACAGGGCGAGCTAACGACAACAAAATATCCCTGGCTCCATTTTTAATGTCAGGTCTCAACCTGTGATTGCACATTAGTGTGACTGATTGGAGCACCCTGACAATTGTAATTATCCCTGTGTCTTCAGCCAGGCAAGGGCAATGCGCACAGGCTGGGGCCAGCCTCTGTTTCAATTAGCCTGCTCCCTCTCTGATCGCCCCCCTGCCACAGTACCATCACCATTCACTCAATCCCTCACAACAACAAATGATTCAG
>NC_137510.1:10092500-10212500 GCF_041902795.1 Electrophorus electricus | reverse complement strand
ATCCAGTTCTTTTCAAGGACACCACAGGATGTCCTCAGTATTCTGTGGCCGGTGTGATCTCTGAGAGAGCATGCTCCTGTGTGTGCACTTCAGGGTCCACAGCAGAGGAGGATGACCGGTAAGAGTCAGACCAGCAACGTGACCAACAAGAATGACCCCCGCTCACTCAACTCCAGAGTCTTCATCGGTAACCTCAATACCGCCATCGTCAAGAAGGCCGACATCGAAGTCATCTTCGCCAAGTATGGCAAGATCGTGGGCTGCTCTGTGCACAAGGGCTACGCCTTTGTGCAGTACATGAGCGAGCGCAACGCTCGCGCGGCGGTAGCTGGAGAGAACGCTCGGATCATAGCAGGACAGCCACTGGGTGAGTGACTGGGCTTGTGTTGGGTTTGTGTTGGGATGATTGTTTCGTTCAGAGGGACTTGCATTGCCTGCGGCTTGCTTTTCATATAGACTGGGTTTGAGTTTTGCTTTTGATCATGGTACAGAAGTCTCAGCTCCTTTCTACAAAGAAAAATGCCAGTGTGTCGCCTCTAGCTGTGAGGCTGTTTTTGTCTTCTGTTTGACACTGCTATGATATTTTGTTAATATTGTGATTGCTTAGAAAATAGGTGCCGCTGTTTGAAAACTATATTGAGAGAGAAACTGCTAGATCAATTTGCTATGCTGGTTTTTGTCCCAAAATCTATGTCTGCATTCCAGTCTCTCTGCATTCCAATGATTCTGATCAGAGAAAAATGCGCTTCTTCCCTTGCAAACAGCCCAGGGGAGGCCTGAGTGGCTCGAAAGTTTTGAAGCCTTTTGAATGCATATGTTTCCTGCAGGATGCGAGCAGCAGCTCTCTGCATTTGCACTGGGTGAGAGGTTGTCTTGGCCCATCCCCTTGATTAGGGGAGGTTGAGCAAAAATATTCCACTTCCTCAAACTTGTGACCTCGACAGGATACACTAGACCTAGACAGAAGACACTAGAGCGTGGCTTTTGTCTTGTTACTCATTATACACCCAGCAAACATAAGTAAATAATTTTAAAAAATAATGTTGAGCTTTCTTGGAATGCCAGTGGAATGCTAGATCTCTGATCTTCCATAATGCTTAGGCATTACGAGCGTGGCCTCAGGTCGGAGCCTGAACTTACATGGCCCATACCTGCATCTGTACACTGGTATGATTCCTGAGTGTGGATATGTGGCACTAAGTTTTCCAGGCCTCAGGAAGCTTCACTGTCGCTGCTCACCTCACATCCCTTCACCCAGCTCTGTCCCTGGGCCCTGTCAGCAGAACGCACGGCCTCTCTGCTAATCTCAGCCCAGCGTAAGCCTGCAGCCTGTAGGCTAATGTGGTGGTGGGCTGATAGGCTCTCCTACTGAGTGATGAAGTCTAATGCTTTCACTAGAGCAGGCATGCACCTCTCTCTCTCTCTCTCTCTCTCTCTCTCTCTCTCTCTCTCTCTCCTCTCTCTGTCTCTCTCTCCCCTCCATTCTTCTCTCACTTTCCCTCCCTCCCTCTCTCTCTCCCTCTACCTCCTTCTCTCTTTCCCTCCCCTCCATCTCTCCCTCCCTCTCTGTACATGCTCCAAAGACCTGCTTTCCTGTGTGTATGTACTGAGCAGGGCCATGTTTAATGGAATCTAGTCAAGCGCTGCAGATAGCATCATCTGTGCCTCTGCGCCAGCACGATAAAGTGCATCTCTCTCCTTTTGCAGTTGTTGGGAGCATCTCAGAGAGCTATGCTAGATGTTACATATTAATACTCTCTGACATTTCCTGGCGATAAGGTGCAAAGGACTTTACTTATTTATTTATTTCATTTACACCTGATTCAAACAATAGGGTGTTTTTTCATACTCTCAGGAAAGAGATATTTGTGCATATATCTCATTTTTAAAACCTGTCTTGGCTCAAGAGCTATACCTTCCTCTGTCATAATAGGAATATGTAATATGTAATATCCTAATTATGCCTATATATATATATATATATATAGGCATAATATAGGCACACACACACACACACACACACACACACACATATATATATATATATATATATATATATATGTGTGTGTGTGTGTGTGTCTGTGTATGTGCATGTGTGTGTGTGTGTGTGTGTGTGTATATATAAAATTTATTTGCATTTTGGGTAATTTATCACTTGATTGGGTAGGAGCATGTGTGTGTGTGTGTGTGTGTGTGTGTGTGTGTGTGTGTGTGTGTCTGTGTGTCTGTGTGTCTGTGTATGTGCATGTGTGTGTTTGTGTGTGTATGTGTGTACATGGGTGCGGGGGTGTGAAAGAGCATCAGCATATCCGTGGCCAGAATAGCCAGATGAATCGGAACTATTTCCATCACTTTAAAGGTCAAATCATTCCAGCACTGCACAAAGGCTGTTCTGCAGTCATCAGTCGATGAACAAAGCATGACGTGGGCTAGACCTGTGAGAAGAAATCTCTTTATTAACATGGCCATGTCTCGCAATAACAAAGGTTGTTTCCTAAGCAGATATAGATGTCAGTGACTAGAACTCGGTGTCTATGCTCCAACATACCGTGATGTTATTGTTAAAAACTGAATTGTCTTTTTCACCGACAAAAAGTTGAAATCCAACTAATCCACGGAATCTACAGAATTATAGGGTATATTTTCTAAATTCTTTTTTGTACTCAGACACTAATGATGAATATTTATATTCCATCTATATTTCATGCCTATAATTAAAATTAAGAAAGATCATTTACAAAATCTTCTCATTAGCCCATGTTATTGCGGAATAGCGTCTAAGTAACAAGACAGCCATTGAACACATAACACCTACCTTGCACAGACACCCAGTGGCTACTTTATTAGGTATACCTACCTTATACCTGAATTTTAGGAGTGTTTACTGTTACAGCCTCTCTGTTGGCTTGCACAGTCTGTTACCAGGCTCTTTTTCCTTTAACCACACAACACAATTCTGAACATAGCAGGTAAACTGCCACGGTAGTGGGTTACATGGGTTAATGTAACTGCTGCGCTGAGATCGGCCTACAACCCAGAAACATCCTGACTACAGAGGTCCTGTGGTCATAAATCGCTCATTGATGATGTCTTGCAGGGTGGATGACACACTGTCCGAGGCAGCAGATGGACTAAAGCTTCACACTGCACATGTATAAAATATTTCATTTTTTATTATATATTTTTGGGAATTTTCTCCAAATTGTGGTCCCATACGTCTTTCAACCAGGTCAGACAAGGGCTGTCACATGCAGCCTAACCACCACATCTTTTACAAAAGTAGGGGGCCAAGTGGCATGCTCAGAGGATAGCACTATCTGCTCCCTCCTGATGCATGAGATCACAAGCACCCATGATTAGCCAGTGGCCTGTAAGTGACGGGGAAGGGTGAGCATAGCACTGTAAGCATGCAGCTATATGATCCTACACAGCAGTTTTGGCTGTGGTATCATCAGGAATCAAACTTGCCATTTTCTGATAATAGGGCAAATGCTTTTCTGTTGTGCCACTCAGGAACCCAACAAAGTATTTCTAATCAATCAAAGTTTCAATAATGCTCTCTCCCCTCAGCTGCCAGCAGCGCCTCCTGGCTGAATGTCAGTGCAGTGCACTTTTATTTAGGCCTGACCAAAAGTAGCGGCTTACGGCTGCGGCCATTAAAAGCCCTAAATTCCATCTGGTTCCATTATACTTGCTCACCCAGATGCTCTGCTGTAACAACGTGTTTCCCAGGAGACTGGCCGCCATCAGGCCCACGTCTGCTCTTGCACTAACTGCACACTGTTACACACACACACACACACACACACACACACACACACACACACACCGCTCCCCTTTGTGACACACAGTCAGTCTGTGACATGCAGTCACTGTTCCCTGACCTCCCTATCACACACAGGCGCATACAGATACAGAGCAGTTGCCCAGGGCTTATGAATATCTGCAGTCTCAGACCAAAGGCCCTAATAGACTTTGTCTTTTCAGTCTGTTCTGTTCAGTCCCTTGTGTGGGAGGCATACCTTTACAGTTTGTAGGGGAGTATAATTGCTTGGATTTCTTTTCTTTTTTTTTTTTCAATACTTGACTACCCAGGCCCTGATGAAGTAGGGAAGGAAACATTTTTTCTTCCAACTGCCAATCTGTGTTCTGCATAATCACATTATTAATTAATATAATGTAAATGACAAAAATAATTATGAGCCATATATGAAGATCTCACAACAGTCCTCTTGAATTAAGAAAGACTACATGTCGGTCCCTCTGGATGCATAAGGGATGCACTGCTTTGTCAGAATGAAATGAAATCTGGTGCACCAGATGCCACGTTGACAGACACTTGAGGTTGTGGCGGGCTCCACTCCACAGCATCACCAAGGACGTGTGTGAAATATGCGAGAGCTGATGAGTGTGTGTGTGTCTGTGTGAGAGACACGAGAGTGAAACTCTCGAAGCAGGCAGGGAGAGGGTCTTCTGTCTGCCTCCCTCCCATTTTGCCCCATGAGACCATCAAACATTAAATATCAATGTGAGTTTATAAGATCACATAGAGAATTCTGACCTGACTACAAGGCATGTGTTAGATGGACAGTAGGATACATATATCCATTGGCAGTGGTTATATATGGTGGTGAGGAAACAGAGATTCTTTATTCTTGCACTTTTTTTGGACATAGCCAATTTTATTACATTAAAATGCTTAATAATATTTATGCCCTTCCATAATTCCAGTTATTAGAATCAGAGGTTCAAGCAGAGGTAGTTTATAGGGGCAAAAGATCTTTGTCATTACAAGTTATAACAAGTCATTAATCATAACCTAGTATTGGAGGTTCTGGTACACTCTTCACATCCTCTGATTAAAATGACAATGCAAATTTTCCTTTCTCTGTCCCCATGGTGAGAGTAATGGTGAGAATATTAGATCCATATTAAATTCATGTTCTATGAAGCTGGGTCCTGTGCATGTGTGTGTGTGTGTGTGTGTGTGTGTGTGTGTGTGTGTGTGTGTGTGTGTGTGTGTGTGTGTGTGTGTGTGTGATGGCTGCCTTGTCTGCATGAATGCAGGAGTGGAGCTGGATATGGGGAACAGGAGCATGCTCATAGCAGACGGGGCCCCCCAGGTGAGAGGCAGTGTTGCACATAATCACTTTGGACTTTGAGATCCATGGTGCAAATTTCTGGCACCATGGTGGAATACTGGAGGCACAGTGTGTCACTCTTCTTTCCATGGAGTGAGAGAGCTCTCCCCCCACCACCCTCAGACCCAACAACTCCTAAATAAATGGTGGAAAAGCTGTGACATTTGTCAGCATTTCACCACAGCAGAACTTTCCAGATTGAGTTTTAAATGCATCCTGCTCTGTTATCATAGGTACATTTCTCTTGTTTATCTAGCATTCTGCATTGTTTCAAGCTAAGTAGCAGATGGGTATTGGTGAACAATGACAACCCAAATTATTGTAATTTAAACATCCAACAAGCAAAAGGTATGGAATGGAAGCAGAAGAGCTCTTCACAGGGAGATATATGTCTAATAGCAACCTCTCAGCAGTTAAAGTCCATTAAGGGGAATGATAATTTAGTGAGTAGGCCTCTTTACCTGTTTATGTAACTGGGTCAGTCAAAGCCAAGAGCACTGCATAAAGTGCAAACTGTGTAAACCTTAAAGAGCTTACATTTTTGACTGGGCAAAAGGGGAAATGATTGTTATGCACCAAGCATTGAAATTAAATGGCTTTTAATGGCTCTTACAGCTCAATGCCAAATCTCATTAAATCTGTAAAGTTGAAGATCTTGACAGGAAATGCATAGGGACATTAAAGTAACCCTGTTGCAGTCGGTGATATATAATTTTACCTACGCTACTACAATGAGAGGCAAACATGTATTAGTGATATAGGGAGAGAGAGAGAGAGAGAGAGAGAGAGAGAGAGAGAGAGAGAGAGAGAGAGAGAGAGATGAAAACCACTTCACCCAAAACTACATTACAATGACAGCAAATTTTGTATTGAACCCTTGGTGAAGATTTATGTCAGCAAAACAGGTATCGGAGGCCTCATACACCTCAGTTAGGCTCTTGTATGATAGTCATTCCCTTACATATTAATCACATCCTTTATCAGATGGTTTGATCAGTCATCAGTCAGGCCTTGACAAAGGCAACATTCTATTCTATTCAACATTCTTATATCAACTTATTATTGTCATTCCAGAAAAAAAGAAATCTGTAGACATGTTCTTTTACAGTTCTCAGGGTAAACTCATCAAACTTTTGTCAAAGCTTACGGGACTAGTTTAGCTTTTTTTTTCTTATAGAGTTGGCTTTTAGCAGGCTTTCATAAGCTAACATTAAGTTTGTCCACAAACTTTCCTTTTGAGTTTACATTCCTTTCTAGTTCAATAAACCTCCAGTAATGCCACAGTTTAATGAGAGAGAAAAAAAGGCGCTTTTTTTTGTGCTTCACACATTGCTTACCTGTTTTTGGAACATTATATTTGCAGAACTAGAAAGGTGTCCTAGATTTTCAGTTCTCTGCCAGTCTGTGGGGAGGGAATCCTTGCCAGCAGAGCTGTTTTAGCCTGTGGTTGTACAAGTCCCTTGCTGTGGATGTTCTACCTTTGAGACAGGGTGCATGTGGCCAGAGGCTAGCACCCTGAGCTTCTCAGTGCGGAGGAACATACTTCTGTAAAGTGCTCCAGCCCTGGTCCACACCTCTCCACGTGCTTCCCCGGCACCATGCACTCGCACACATATGTGCCATGTGCTCTGGTGCCAGGATGTGGCTGATGCATAGCCGTTCTCCAGCAGAACTGCCCTGCCAAGAGGGCCGACATGAAGGAACACTGGCCTCCTCCTCCAGAGTGGACCTGGCTGTTGGCCAAATTCACCACCAAATGATGTTCATAAGAGAACAGCTTTGGTCCGTACACAGATGCCTGATTTCTAGTTAGTGCAGACGTTGCACATTTGTCCGTTGTGACTGACGCAGAGATTTGCAACATATTCTCATTTACACATAAATGGTAAAAAAGGCTGACGAAGATAATGTTTTCATTATGTGCTGTCATTTAATTAATACAATGTTGCCCTGATGCCATGGACACATTTACATTGCACCAGCTACACTATTTTTAAATGACATTATCACTGGGAGGAAATTCAAGATACCGGATTTGTGAGTTGTAGTATCAATAGCTACAGGTAATGTCATACTGTCAGCACTTTACGAGCCGGTTTACCGTAAGATTATAATGTGCTCACACAGCATTTAATGCCACCTGAGGGAATTCATTTGTGTGGTAAACGGAATCTGTGCTCATTCCTGTGTGTCATGTTGTAATGGTGCGGTGATCAGCACAGTTTTTTTAGAGGTCTCTAACATAGCTGATGAGATGAGCTGATGAGCTGTTTTGGAGAGTTTACATTTCTCACATCAGACTGCAAAACACCTAGCAGAAGATCTTGACAGAGAATTCACAACATTTTATTTGTTTGTTCAGTGCTGATTGTGGAACTGCCATTAAATATTTTATATTTTTTTCTGGATATAATTTCTGGGTAAGGTAGGATATGTTTACAATCAGTGTAATTTCAGTTGGTGTGATTTCTAATTTCATATTAGCCAACGCGAGTGTAAGGTCCCATTGTCACTGTGGCAATGACTTTTCTTCTACAGCTCTGTTAATGAGTGTTATCACGTTCACCAACACCACTTTATTTCTTTTTTAATAAGTTGGGAGTGTTAATGTGCTATGTAGACAAGCAAGGCGTGTGCATTAATCGACTATTTACTTCAGTTAATGCTAGCTGCTTTGCACACTTTTCCTGTCTACATTTCTGCTTTAGAACACGAGAAAGACTGTGAGTCTCCCCCTACAGTGTTGCGGTGCCAGTAGCACTTAGCGCCATGTGGTGTTGTTTTTGTTTATGTTTTAGTCCTGTGGTTTCCTCTGCCCTTGCCTTGTGCTTTGTAAATTCCCACTCTTCATCATTGTGTTTTCCTGTATCTTGTTTTCCACTCATTTGTGTGTGTGTGTGTGTGTGTGTGTGCCCCTGTGCGCGCATGTGTATCGTCTTCCTGTCTTAGTGGATCGTTGTTTGTAAACTTCTCTGTGCTCTAGCTTCATGGCTGTCTTGCTGCTGTAGACGTTCTCTGTTGGGTTCTTTGTTTTCGCTTTGTTTTGTCTCACTACATTCTAGTTGCCCACATTACATTTAGGTTTTTTATGCTGACCCCTGGCGACCCAACACTCGAATGTTCTAAGATCAATGAGTTGGACTTCTCTCAGATAAATGTCTTTCAGCTCAGCGTATGCCTCCTGCCTCTGTTCACTCCATGTTACATATTCATTACTGGATTTGGAGCTATTTATTTTTACCAGAGCACATTTTCAGGTGAACCCTAGAATGACTCCCATTAATTAATTAATTAATTAATTAATTAATTAAATTTATTAATAAATTAATTTATCAGTGCTTATTCAACATTGCTGATTGTCACAACACATCTGATATGGGGCAAGAGGTGAAAGAGAAAAACTCAGCCTCTTCTCTTCTTGTGAATAATATATTCATGGGAATAATATAAATTCGAATTTTTTAAACTGCTTTTCACAAAATGCATGTGTAAATTCAAAAGAACCCCAGAATGGTATTTAGTAGAGCTATACAGTGTAATGCGTGGAGGCAAAGCAGGATGCGGCGATGAGTCGTGTAAACAGAAACATTTGTTTATTAATACATATATCATGGAAGAGATAGCTCGCAGGCTATCATAGTCAAACACTGACAACAGTCACACAAACAATAGACTTTTATTCACGCATACTAACGCCACACTACGAGGAGCAGGTGTGGAACACAGGGAGGGCGTGGCCACACACACACACACACACACACACACACACACACACACACACACACACACACACACACACACACACACACAAGGGGAGACGTTTAGTAGGAGGGGCCGTACCATAGCAGAGCCTCTCCCCGACGGCGCAACTCCCGCCGCACAGGCCTGCTGGGCTACGGCCCCAAAACCCACGCCGAATGGCCAAGCCAGAGGACCGAGCGACCCGACACGGGCCAGCACAAGCAGGAGAGATGAAGGAAAGACAGGGACAGACACACTGACATGTACAGGGACAGACGTAAAGGGGGACAAAGTGACTCGTACAGACAGCGTGATGGGGACAGACACAGTGACATGTACAGGGACAGACGTAAAGGGGGACAAAGTGACTCGTACAGACAGCGTGATGGGGACAGACACAGTGACATGTACAGGGACAGACGTAAAGGGGGACAAAGTGACTCGTACAGACAGCGTGATGGGGACAGACACAGTGACATGTACAGGGACAGACGTAAAGGGGGACAAAGTGACTCGTACAGACAGCGTGATGGGGACAGACACAGTGACATGTACAGGGACAGACGTAAAGGGGGACAAAGTGACTCGTACAGACAGCGTGATGGGGACAGACACAGTGACATGTACAGGGACAGACGTAAAGGGGGACAAAGTGACTCGTACAGACAGCGTGATGGGGACAGACACAGTGACATGTACAGGGACAGACGTAAAGGGGGACAAAGTGACTCGTACAGACAGCGTGATGGGGACAGACAGTGACAGGGACAGGTAAAAAACTACATAAAGAGTCCAGGGAAGCCCGCAAGAGCCCCGGCCTGTCCCCTAGTCGTCGGCTGGGCTGCAGTCCAACCCGCCTGTGGGGGATCAGCCCTCGCCGATTTGGGGGGCGGGCGCCAACTTTTGCTGACCTGTTTCAGGAGGCGCACCAGCTACTTTTCCCATCTCTGGGGTGGGCGCTGGTGTCGTTTCCTTCTTGCCTCTACTAGGCTTAGGTACAGGCGCATGAGTTCCTGGGCTGTGTCCCTTAGTGGAGGGAGTTTCTTCCTCGAACGAGGTCGCCTCTATGTGCGCCGCACGGGACGGCTTGCCTGCACCCGAGCGGCAGCTCCTGGGCGGAGCCTTGGGCGGTATTTTTGGTGCCGGAGGCGCGTCGCTCCTGATGACTGCAGGCTCGACGTCACTGTCAGTGAGAGGATGCCCATAGATGCCCTCCTCCACCTCCATTGATGGATCCTCCACACAGTCAAACGGCAAGTCCGACCGCGGACTAACGTCGCTGCACTCCCCGTTCCCTCCATAATCTGCGTAACCCTCACAATAGTCCATGTAGGGGTCGTAGGACCCAGCGGAGTCCACTTCCGAGTACTGATCCTCAGCGTACCGCTCCCCGTAGTCCGGCTGGGGTCTGGAGGACTCCTCAGAGTCCGACCCTGGACCGTATCCAGGGCCCCCCCCCCCCCCCAAAATCCACCAGTGGTCTTCTCCCCTGTTGTGGGAGTATGGAGTGAGGCCAGGATGATGGAGGGTCTCTCTGCGAGGGTTGTGGAAGGGCGTTTGCTTCCTTTCTTTGCCTTCCTTCTTTTCCCTTCCCAGGGATCCTTCGTCGGTCCATGTTTCTGTAACGCGTGGGGGCAAAGCAGGATGTGGGGACGAGTCGCGTAAAACAGAAACTTACATTTATTAATACATATAACACGGAAGACGTAGCTCGCAGGCTATCATAGTCAAACACTGACAACAGTCACACATAAACAATAGACTTTTATACACGCATACTAACGACACACTACCAGGAGCAGGTGTGGAACACAGGGAGGGCGTGGCCACACGGACGAACATACACACGCACACAAACACACACACGGGGGGACGTTTGGGAGGATGGGCCGTACCGTAACATACAGGGACAATGTCTCTCTTATGTATGTTGGAAAAAAACATTTTGTAAGCAATCTCACATATAATGTCAATATTGCTTATACATATACATCAATAAATTATATAGGTAATCTATGTATTAGAGGCTACAGTATGTAAGTTTAAGTTTTTCTGGTGGAAAAGTATTGCCAACATCACATCAGAAGAAGAAAACATCAGTGATGATGCACAGTGCTCCCCCAAGCAGATTAATCTGATCATTGCATGCACATCCAGGGAGTGTTCAAGGAGAACTGGTGAACAAAATGTGTTCTGAGGATGCAATTATTGGCTGCCATTATCGTAGCCAACTCAGTAGGCTTTTATTGTGTACATCTCACATTGACATGGCTGCTGCAGTTAGGTAAATCGTTTAGTGTTAGCTATCAGAATGGTTGGTCAATATGGCAACTGACAGCGTAACTAGGAGGAGGCACTGTGACTATAGCTAATCCAATATCATACCACCTTTTAAAACTGGAAACTTTGAATCTATATTAATGTTAGCAATGCTGAAAGCTACAGACAGTATTTTACCTGAAAACTTTGGATCCTTTCTTATGATGGTAATGCTTTACCCTCTAAAAATCAATCCGAATGTTTAGGTGTTTATTTGTGTTTCTGGCCAACGTTCAGCATTCTGTGACACAACACAGAAAACTGGGGCTGCTGTTTCAAAACATCTTCCATGTTCTGCTTGTTCTTTCAGTGCGCCAGTGTTTCTTGACCCAGTCCTCGGGGTCCACAATTTTTGCTTCATCACAGCTGTCAAAAGTGCTCGAACGAAACCATTAAGAAGAATGAATACCAGGTATAGACACACCGCGAGTTAGTTTAGAGCAAAAAGGTGGGCTGCCTGGTAGTTTGAGAAACAGTGTATCATTACAGATGCTCTCCTACACTGTGGGCCATGCCCACAAAACTCGATTGTCAAGATTGTGCCTAAGATCGTAACGTTTGTCTGTAATGCTACGAGATGGACTCCCAAAAACTGTTGCCAAATGTTACCTGACAGCTCTGACTTTTGAATGAATAGTTTCAACTTTACAGAGTGCAAAACACCATATTTTAGCATAGTCTCGCATTTCTCAAATGCATCTATTTCTCAGTTTTACAAATTTTATATTGGCTGTCTGCAGTTTTAAAATATGATTAATACGAATACATTTTTAATGCATCACAATGCACAGTATTTCATAGGTGTTTGATGAGGGATGTAAGAGTTTGTAGAAAAAAGTTAAGACAATGGCCAAACCAAGGTAAAAAAAAAAGTAACTTGTGAATATGCTAAGAGATGTGAATATGCTAAGAGACCATTTGTTCTGGAAATCGAACAACTTTCTAATGTCTAGTGATGACCCTGGTATTGTCTGTGCAGAAAAAACATTCCGCATCTGACTCTTGGCTTTTAAAGCCTGCTGAACTGCATGCTGAAGTGCTTGATATGTGCCCAGGGGCCAATACAGGAATTTGATTGACATAAGGAGACCAAGCACTGTGCTTCCCAGGCCCTGACGGTGAGGATGGGAGTGGGATAACGCAGCAGACTGCACGGGCTATCTGGCCTCAGAGAGCCATGTGCCTGCAGCAACAGCCTGGCTCCTAGCGCTAACGACATCTCCAGAGAGACGTCTTGCTAGGAGGCTGTTAGCGTGGCTGCAGGATACAGAAGCCTCAGCGGAGGATCGTGAGCGCGAACATTATACAAAGCCAGCCCAGCAGTACCTCAGTAATTAGGATGAGTGATCCATATTGCTTGCAGGTCACTGGAGTCAGTGGAAACACACTAGCCCAACAAGATAAGAAAGAACTTGCATGAATTATCAACTAGAATATTCTGAAAGATGTCTTGCATGGATGCTTGTTGCCGTGCCCAGGCTGAGCGGCTGCCGATATCTGTGAGCAGTTTATGTAGCATATCTGGCCAGAACAGACGAGGTGCATTAGCCTTGTGTGTGGACCGCAGAGGAAAGAAAGATGGATCACCCATAGCTTCCTTCAAATGATGCAGACTGAAATTAGGTACGTAAATAACTGAGTGATTTAGATTAAAAATCTATGCTAAGTGGACTGCCGTGGCCGTGACTCTGCAATCGATCATCGTTTTGGAGCAACGTGATGCGTGGATGGTGTAATCACACACGGAAAA
Source organism: Electrophorus electricus (assembly GCF_041902795.1). Taxonomy (NCBI): domain Eukaryota; kingdom Metazoa; phylum Chordata; class Actinopteri; order Gymnotiformes; family Gymnotidae; genus Electrophorus; species Electrophorus electricus. The sequence goes on along the minus strand of NC_137510.1, from coordinate 10,199,549 downwards.
CAGGCACAACCCTGGGAACAGCTACACTAAAACCAGACCGCAGGAGCCCACAGAGGGATCAATCACAGCCTCCCCTTCCCATGCTGAGCCCTTCCGTCTCCCCCTGTCTCCCCCTGTCTCTTTATGTCTCTTTATGTCTCTTTATGTCTCCCTCTTGCTCTCTTTCAGATGGAAGCTCACCTGTCTTTTTCCACTGCTCGTCCTGTCCCACACTAGTCTCTCGCCTTGGGTTTTTTTTTTCTTCCTTTTTTCTCACACACTTCTCAATTTCCCACTCTGTGTTTCCCCCCCATTTCCTTCGCTCACTATGGGTTCCAGTGAAATGAAAGGTCAGGTCATTAATCTGCTCGCTCAGTGGAAAATGGCAGGATATCCACCTGTTCCAGGCACTTCTATTACCACTGTGTGCCTCTCCAAGTACCTCCCACCCCTGCTGCGCTGTGAAAATCATCAGCTAGAAATGATACATTCAAGTGACATATTGAGCATGTGAAGGCCCCGTCCAGTAGCGTTGCGTGCTGGTATTAAAATGTGACCAGGGTGAATAGGAATGTCTATTTGCTGCTTGCTGGAGAAGTTTGTAGTACACCTTAATCTCATTTCCTGACATTTTTTCTAATACCTGTGAACTTATGAACTATACATAGTACTATATTTTGTACTGTAATGTTATCTATAATGTGCATCCGGAAAATGTATGCACTGTTTCAAATTGTTTACCTTGGTACGTGTAAGTATACAACTATATCTCGACTGTTATAAGAAGATGTAAAAGACTTTTTTTTTTCTCAACTGCACTCAGTGACTACAGGGCTGTAGCCCTGACCCCTGTAATCATGAAGGTCTTTGAACACCTAGTCTTAGCCCACCTGAAGACATTCACAATCCTCTGCTGGAACCCCTGCTGTTTGCATACAGAACTAACAGGTCTGTTAAGGATGTGGTCAGCTGGCCCTGAACTTCATGCTACAGCATCTCGACAGTCCTGGAACCTACACTAGAGTTCTGTTGGTGGACTTCGGCTCAGGTTTCAGTACCATTGGGCCAGAGCTGCTTCATCTGAAATTGTCCAATCTGTCAGTGACAGATCCCATGTGCCGTTGGATTATGGCTTTCCTGACAAACAGTAAACTGCAGGTGTGGCTAGGAAAACACATGTCAGACCCCTTGACTCTCAGTACTGGACTACCACAATGCTGTGTGCTCTCACCCCTTCTCTTCTGTCTCTACACCAATAATTGTGTCTCTTCGGAATCAGCTGTGAAGATCCTGCAGTTTGCAAACGACACCACTGTTGTTATGAGCCTCACAGCCAATGGTGATAAGTATGCCCGCAGAAAGAGAGTCGAGCAGCTGGCATTCTGGTGAACTATCAACTTCCTGCTACTAAACACGCTCTAACTGCAGGGCGATGAAGTGTGTTCGGAATTATAGCTCACCTTTCTCATCCTGGAAATCACCTTTCCAAGCCACTCTCCTCTGGTAGAAGATTCAGGGCCATCAAAACCAACACCACCAGACATGCCAACAGCTTTTTTCCCAGAGCTGTAGGGTTCATCAGCTGCAGTGGATTCTTTGCACTTTACACTTTTAACCTTAACCTTAACCTAGCCAACCACCTCCCTTACTGTACTACAGTGATGTCTCTATAAAGTGTGTTTATTTTCACAACTGTACAGAAGTAATATTTTGCAAATATTTTTATTCATATAATTCTGTAATATTTTGTAGACTTGATTTTTATTAATGTGCCTACTATGACCTGCATATGTATCGATATCCATATATGTACATGTAAAGTACATCAAAGGCTGCGCTCCACGTCTGTTTTCTACTACTACTCTTCACGCTTCACTCTGTATTTCTGTTTTTTTCTCTAGTTAATTGCCTGTTAGGAGTCTGCATGCTTGTCAGGTCTGCTTAGCATGTTACATACGTGTGTGCACTCACCAAGACAAATTCCATACTTGGTGAAGTAAAGTGATTCTGATTCTGATTCTTTAACTGTTGATCAAAGAATGTATAATTTCCCACTTCATATGGGTGCTTACACTGCAACTGTTCAGGTCATGTCAAGTCACCTAACATTTAGCTTGGTGTAGCATGCTCGTGTTGTGACAGCGAGACAGCCAAAGCTCGGGTTTTAAACCAATCTTTAGTATGATCTGCATCTTTCATCAGACTTTAATCAAAGTTGATACGCATGTATTTACTTAAACTGCATGCCATTTGAAACAATGTATACTTAATCCTTACATTGCATTGGTATTTGAAGTTTATCCATAACTACAAACATTAGAAAAACTTAATATAAAAGAAGCTGTGTGTGTGTGTGTGGGGGGGGGGGGGTAGCTTTGAATTTAAACTGTTCCAGTACCACACCTCGATGCACTGCCACCAGTAGTACAACTCTTTCAGAGATCACCTATTGTCCCAGCACTTTCCAAATCTTTAGCTACAGTCCACAACTATAGCCATTAATATTATCTTATCATTGTTGACAAACTGATCAGCAGATTTACAGCCTGAAAAGTAGTGGAGACTTGTTACACTGATGACCTTTTTCTCTGTTTTCAACCCTACACCCCTATGTTGTGTACATCCAAACCCTCTGACCTGAAACAGCCATTCAAAATCCACAGCTCACCACGTCTCACCCAGAGGATTCATGGCATGTGTATTTTCCCCGGTGCCCGTGTGCGCACATGCCGGTCCGTGCCACTCATCGTCCTTGCGAGTGATTAGAATGCGTCCCGGACAGCGGCGCCTGTGTGCTCATTAATCAGCCTGTGATCAGTGAGGTTGCTGCTGAGTAAACAGTGTCCTCATCACCCCGTTCCCCTTGGGCGGCCTCAGCAAGCCCCACCGTCCTGCATCGCTCGAGCGGCTTCGTTGGCAGGAGCCTGGGCTAAGCACGTGGAGGAGTGGCCGCCAGGGGACGCTTCTTGTAATCAAGTCACAATCTGTGTGAGGGGTTTTGCCTTTGGCAGCGTAATGCCTCAAATTGATTATCTATTACCATGCAAAAGAAGTGAGATGTTTTCAATCAGATCTGTGATGGCGATAGGGTGGTTTGGGTCGACAGCTTTGGCATCCTAAAATCTTATAGCCACCTCTGTTTCATACACCTCACTGCAAGATGACCCATCTTGAATTTTATTCCACTGCATTATCAGTCGCAACATGCATTCATTAAGAAAGTCTCTCACAGAAATTGCATGTTTTGACATCAAGAATAAGGGCGGATAGTCTTTCATCAGAGTATCAAAGCATGTGGTTTGCAAACAGAGACAGGACATTTTGCATGATACAGTGCAAGCGTCAGAAATAGAACACCCTGTTCTTATACCTGTTCACTACCCATCACCCTGTGCATCCATCATTTTTACTAAGTGTCTACTTCTGCATCCAAATGCGCACCATTCTAATAAGGACAAACAGATGCATACATGCATACTGTACATTTCAGTCTGTCATACCAAGCCCTAATCAAATTTGTATGCAGATTTCAGGGCCTTACAGTGTTAAGACTAGACTACACACAACCACTTTTACGCTGTTTGTTTTCATTGTTAAGACTCCTGTCATTAGCTGGAGGGCTGATTTACTACCTAGCATTTCCCTGTGAAATAACCCGAATATCTAATCACAGAATTAGTGTGTTTGACCTGTCAGAGAGAGCGTACAGACAATCCATCTCACTTTACCCAGGTGGCAGCTTTGGTGTGCTGGGTGCCGGACAGAGAAACTTGGCAAGAAAACCCTGGTCTGCTGTGTAGTCATGTGCCTGTGTTGGACAGAAGTGGGTGCAAAATCACCCAGAATTCCACAATGAATGAATGAGCATCCACACAGCCTAGGGATGTTTCTGGGGTTTGTATTGACAGGTTCCAACTCGATACCAAGACAAGGTGATTTAAAAGGCCCTCTCTCTCTCTCTCTCTCTCTCTCTCTCTCTCTCTCTCTCTCTCTCTCTCTCTCTCTCTCTCTCTATATATATATATATATATATATATATATATATATATATATATATATATATATATATATATAAAGTGTGTGTGTGGATGTCTGGGTGTGGATGTAAGTTCACATTTACAATGATTGTGTACCATATTTTATGAGATGTCATTGTTATTACAACAGCACAAACAGACGAGTGCTTTGTGGGTATTTGAAACCAAGCTTGTTTCTGCAAGCTTGTGTGCAAACAGAAGGTGGACGTTAGCTACAGCAGAACATGTTTATGAGACACTGCTTTTTTTTTTTTTTCATTTCAATTAAAATGAGGTGGTAGGAGCTCAGCGTTTGTTTTGTCCTGTGTATTTTCCCATTTAAAGTGGGCCCAGACATGCCAGAGCTAAAGAAGCCTTGTGTAAATATCAGCTGTGTGTGTGGAAGCAGTAGTGAGGAATAAAGAGAATCAGGAGACAGGTGACGGTTTCAATCCCAACAGCCTCAGCAGCTCACTGTCCAGATAAAGAAAGACATTTGTGGCGGGTACAATACATCCAGTTATCTGCTGACGACGGGGCTCGGAAGCATAAGGAAATGTGAATTATTGGAATGATATCTGTTGTATGAGAAGAAAAGCATCCCAGCAGAAGACCTTCAGTGTGGTATTATCAGAATACATATATAATAAAGAATATACAGCAGTTTACTTTAAATGCTCCAATCGGGGTCATTTGTTCCTTTCGCCTGTACATGAATCAGCACACTTTTAATCATTTGGCTGGCACTTTTTCCTAACATACTGCTTTACTACTATGAATGTCACAGAGAATAAGTAACATGGTTTTTAAATCTGATCTAATTTTCTACTAAATGGGCTGTTTCTTACCTCAAGTGAAGCCCTAAAGACATACTGTAAGAGAGACTTTTACACTGCCATGCATCCCATTATAGCTTAGGTTACCATAGATGCTTTGCTTTTGTGTAAAGTACAAATTGTAGGTTTGTAGGCTTAGTCTCATTGTAATTTAAACGAAACTGCTGTGCTTCTTACTTTCTAGCTCCAACTTTATCTCCGCATATTCGATCTCCATCTGCTCCACCCCCGTCTGCCCCTTTCTCCACCTGTTCTGCTTTTACTTGTTCTATCTCCACCTGCTTTCTGCATGTTTTTCTTCCCTATTTATCTCTGCAGCTCAGCATCTTTACCTTGCACACGGCTCCGATCGCACCTTCCGTTAACCCCCAGCAGCTGGCGAACGGTGAACAGAGTAGCCCACATGCCTGGAGGACTGAGAGTGCACAGCAACGAGCGAAAGCGAGGCAGCCCCGCTTTAGGAAAGCGCTCATTAGGTTTCCATTCAGGCAGAGTTTGGCCCACACTGAGCTGATTCCCAGTGCAAACAAGCCCCTCATGGAGTCCAAGCTTTGGAGCTGTGGTTTATAGTGCTTCTGCTGTGGTTTCTATGTGTCTGGGTATGCATGCGAGATGGCTTCTTAGTCTTGATGTTAGTGAAATGCCTGTTGTTGTTGTTGTTGTTGGGTTTTTTTTTTTGGGGGGGGGGGGGTAGTGTAGGTAACAGAAGGGAAGGCAGAAGTGCCCTGAAGGGGGCGCTGTTCTTAGCAGGTGGTGTGAATCTGGAATGTTAACCTTTACACTGAAGGCGATGGTCCCTGGCTCATATTCGCAGTTGTGACTAGTAAGAGTAGTGTGTTTGGCACAGTGTAAGGGAAGTGGATACATGTGGGTTTGCTCTTGTTTGAGGGTAGATGTGTGTTTGGTATGGTGTGAGGGTAGAGATGTGTTTGGTATGGTGTGAGGGTAGATGTGTCTTTGGTATGGTGTGGAACTGAACATTCAACCCACGCCCAGCGGGCAAGTCAGTGACACGTGAAATGCACACTCATTCACGCAAACATATTCATACCCAAACACTTAACACTTTATGGGGTACACTTTATGCATACTTCCCTGACCCTTAGCTCTCACGCAAAAATGAGCTCCTCTTCCTCACTCACAGCGTCATCAACTCCTGCTCGTGCTTTGCTCCATGTTAAACCAAATGCCCTGAGTTTCTAATCCGGCAACCATGTTATTTATGTTTTTTTTTTAAATTGCTGTTAGAATCGTGGTGTTTTTTTGGCGTTCTTTTTGTAGTTACTCATGCATTATAGATAGATATAGTCATCGTCGTTGTCGCTGTTGTTTAAAGGACTCTGCTGCTCCTGGCCGCCAGACGCCGTGAGCCCTGGCAAGGATTCCAGGAGCTGAGCAGAGCTGAGTGGCGCGCTCCCCTGGGGGGCTCTCCAGCGCGCTAAAGGGCAGCAGCAGCAGATGAAAGGAGCCACGGCATGGCAGCGGCTCACCTGGCCTGCTCCTGCTCTCGCCGCTCACCAAAACGCCGCACAGATACGTGGACAGCCTCTCTGTTGCTTCCACAACGTAACCTCTCAGTGCTTAGCTCCCAGACCGAGCCGTCTGGAACGCAGGTGCCTGGGAGAGCGAGAGCCTGCCGAGATGAGACCCTGCTCGCGCGCACGGGGACCCTGGGAAAGCGGTGAGCCACGCGCGGCATAGTGGGTTCTCGCCTCGGTGCGCTGCCGTCTGCCGCCATGGTGCCAGGTCTTCATCACAGTGCTTTCATTACGCCGTTGTGCAGCTGAATGGTGGTCTGGTGGCCAGGTGTGCGTGAAAGCAGCGCAGGTCGGCTGTGTTATTACAAACACAAAGCCTGCCTGCACATTGCCTCATCTCACTGGCCACCTGTCTGACAGTGTTATTAATGGGCTCCTGCTGTATTTATGCACCTCATATCCCCAGAGAAAATGAGGCCGCTCGCATTCAGAGCAGCTTGAAAACTGCTGTCAACTGAAATTTAGACTCCAAATAGAATGATGGAGCCTGTTATACCGTAAGTGGCGATGTAATAAATATTAATTGCATTGTGGAACTGTGGCGAAGCGAGTGGACTGCTCAACTTCTGTCATCAGATGTATGGACATGTGGAATGGGTGGTGGGGTTTTTAGCCTATTTTTGCAGTAGGCATTTAGTGCCACCTTGTGGTTGGTGATGGAACATACGTTCCTCTCTTGATTTGAACAATCCCAAGGTTTGATGGGATTTGTTTGTTGTATTAACATTGTCTTTAGCAGAATTTGCATGTACATTTGGTGGTGTGCCGGCGTTGATGCTGTATTTACTTAACCTTACCCCACTTACCTATAACCAATGATGGAAATAAGTGATTTAAGGTGTGTAAAACTTAATAAATGTATCTGATACTGTAAAACCTAATAAATGTATCTGATAAATATATTTAGCTGTAGCTGGTTTTTCACTCAAGTTAGTGAGTACTTCAGTAATTGCCTTATGTAATGCTATCTGAAGAGCTGAGCTTCATGGGGGTTTAAGGGTTCACAGGATTTATTAGCATAATTCAAGCAAATTAGTGTTGTAATGAGGCAATACACGTGTTAAAAATAGCAGAAATGCAACATAAAAATATCATATAAAAATGCTGAAAAAAGACTGAAAGAGAGGTAGCGCAAGAGTGAGGGAAAGAGAGGAAAACAGAGACTTAAAAAGAGAACAAGCCCCAGGGAGCAATATTTCCACTGTAAACCATCAGTCCGCCAGCCCTGCACCAGCTCCACTCTCAGCTCCACCCCACCTCTCCTCCCAAAAATCCTCCATCCCCAGGTCCAGACTTCCTTCAGTCTTTTCTTGACAGAGAATTTTGCTCTCCAAAGCATGTCTCTGTTCGGCCGCGCCTTTCAGCACCAAGTCTTTGAGACTCTCATCCAGCCCGAGTGTGCTTGTGTCTGCGTTTATTATGAATTTTTCGAAACGCGCAGCGAGTGCAGTGACCTGGAGCAGCTCTCTGGGGGTCTCGTCAGCGGTCGGAGGTCGCTTATAGCTTCAGCACACAGGCATGTGTCAGCATGTATCCAGGAAAGGTCTGAGACACACTGGGACCGAGTCCCTCCAGCAGTCAGTGAGGTGGAGGCGTACTGCATCTCTCTTTTGTGACTGCAGCTCTGTTTGTCATTCTCTATGTATCTCTTCTCCCACTCTCTTTCTCATTCTCCTTCTCTCTCTGCCTCTCCTTCTCTCTGACTACTGTTCTTTCTCCAGGCCTCCCGTCACGCACACATATATGTATAGCAGACACATATAAAGTTCATAGACTGGTGCCTTTCTATACGCTGCGTGATCTAATGAGCTGTGTTTCTGTCTGGTTCTATACTGTGTGCTGTTTTTACCTGCTCCATTGCCCTCTTTTCATAATCAGGCATAATTAATCCACAAGGCTGCACATAGGATGTAATTAATACTGCGTGATGCACATGGTGTGCTTTCAGCTTGTCACCGAGAAACAAATTAATATCCAAATAGCAGCAGCCCATTGCAAGCAGTGTGTCGGTCTCTGCAGCCAGAAGGAAGCCTGAAGCCAAAGCTTTCAGAGGTGCATCTGTTTGATAACTACTGGAAGAGCGATGTGACAGGGGTTCTATCCTATTTCTGACATACAGTTCCAATTGCCTCACTGTGTAGGAGTTGTGGAGGGGGGATTTATTACAGAATGTTAGGCCTAAATCCAGCTTCTGCAGTCTTTCTCTGATGAGTGGGTGGGAGGATGCCAGTCTGACTGCCGTATTATGCCATCCATCAGGCATGGCATATTGATCACACCCCCGCTGCCAGTATGCCAGATATCATCAGTCCTGTACCAAACAATGAGAGATAATAGTTTCTTCATTACAAGCCATATTACTTGACGGCAGGGGGATGTTGTGAGAGAACGTGAACAAAGACAGTTTACTTCCTCTGCAGATGACTGGAGAAAGCAAAATGTCTCTGCCTTCCAAATAGGATTCCATGGCGGACGCTTTTGCCATTTGAAGCTCCATTATTTCTTTAGAGCCGTGTGGCGTGCGGGGTGGAGAGGGAGGGTGTGTGTTTCAGCTGTATTATGGTTATCTGTGTGGTTGAGTGACTGAGGGAGCAATAGAGGCCCCACTGAATTATATTAGTCAGACTCTAATGACTGTTTGAATAGCATTGCACAAAAAAAAAGGAGAATATTTTTATAATGTGGTTCTTTGCACTCTGCTGCCCTCGAGTGTGTAGCCGCATTATGTATGGGTGTGTGTTAATGTGGTGTGTGTGTGGGGGGGGGGGGGGTTGTGGGTGTTGGGGGGGCATGTGTTGTGTGTGTATGTGTGTGGGAGAGAGAGAGAAAAGGAAAAATTGGTGCACTTATATGCACTGAACTGTAATCTGATTGTCATCTTGCAAGTCATATGTCAATATGTTAAATCTCCATTGTGGCTCATTCATGCTCACAGATATGTTATACAATAGCTGTTAGATATTCAGAACATGTTTGTTTAGGTTAGTGTAAGTTCTTGGATTTAGTCTTGTCAGTGAGGAGCTAGTAGAGCGTCCCGCCGACCGTCTTACAACAGCTTTAGCATTGATCATAACAAATGACGACTGATGAATTTGTAAAATACATCTTGCAGAGACTGTCAGCAAATCAATCAAAAGCCTCCTGTTAGCAAATCAGTCTAAGTAATGTAACAGCATTAAAATAGCGCTATGGTTAAGTGCCTTTGTCATTACTACACACTACACACTGCCTGAATGGATTAGGCACTGTAATGTTCATATTACTCCGTCCTGAATCGACCTTTCATTAATGCGCTGAGCTTGATAAAAGCTTTTGGCTTTGACGGGTGACCTGAATGCTAAGCGACGCGTTTGGATTTTCGCCTGTATTGCTAAATATAGTCCACAAGAGGGCACTCTTGTTGTATATTCCGCCTAAGAAAGGAAAATCACAAGATTACGTTGCCTGTCTGGGCCTTCTTTTTATTTCAGCATATTAATAACACTGTGCCTTCAACAGAAGCCCCAGGAATTTATTCATCCAATTATCTATATTATCTGAGAGCGTAATACAAGCATTAAACACGAGCATATTTGCTTGTGCTGAGTTTACTAACAGGCAGCTGGTGAAACAGCATCTGCGGGACTCGGGCATGCGTATTTTAACGCCTCTGTTAGAACAGACCTGCAGTATACGCCGAGTCCTGCTAAGGGCTTTGTTTGCGTGATGCCTGGTGGGTTTCAGTCTGCTGTTCAGTTTCAGTTCTGAACCTGCGATTTTTCATAATGCATTGTAAATCATTTTAGTAACAGATATAACACATATATTGTTCTATTAAGCACATTACAATGCATACCTAATGCTGCAGTATGTACTTTAAATTCAAACTTATAAAATGTGAGTGATATGTGATATAAATCAGTTTATGTTTTTTTGTTTTTTTGTGTATGAGTGAAATGCAGATGAATAAAGATAGTGACTTCTATGAGCCACACCGAATGCTCTAAAACAGTGAGGGGCACAGTTATCTTTAAAACAATGATAAACTAAATGATTTAAAAAAACAAACAAACTGGTACATGTACATTTGGGCCTCTAAAAGGTAATCTCACTATTTGTAAATGGTACCTTCAGACATACTCCTGCTATACCTTAACTCAACCAAGAAATGATAGTGGTGCTTGGAAAATGTAACATCTGAAAAGTTGAAGACTGAAAAGTTGAATCAATTAGCTTGTTTAGTTTTCAGTACTATTAATCAAATACAAATACTATGTAAAAAGACCTTTGATTGTGTCTGCAATGTCACTAATTTAACAATGGATTACATAGCCATGATACTGAAGCATGACTGTTCATAGAGTCATACAGTACAGTTGTGTGGACGGACCGTTTCAAGTATGCCCTGTGACTAAGCAAAACATGGACCTGAATGTCTGTGTTGTGATGTGAATTATGTTCCACAACAGTGACTGTCACCTCACATAGTGAAGCACTCTTGAGGACATACAATTTTCACTACTTAATCTAGAAACATTACGTGCATGTCCAGACAGCCTACACATCACTGTAAAAACCACAGCTTTGGACATTTACATTCACTGGCACTCTGTATCCAAATACTGTTTCAAAAATACTGGAGAATTATATTCTAAATACTTGTAAATAAGTTACAAACACTTAGATATGAATTTGAATTCTAAAAGTAAATAGCCCTGTACTGTGCACTACATTGTACATTAAACATTATCTAGATGGAGAAAACTGCATTTATAAATAATTTCTGCATGATTAAGAATCCGTGTAGCATTTTGAATAAGCTTCATGAGCTCTTTATCTCTCTCTCGTGCTCAGATCTACACAGTAATGTTTCTTGCACAAAGGTAGCTATTCTCTTCTCAACATGGCAAAAACCATCCAAACAAACAAAATGATTGCAGTGTTGGCATGGAAGAGGCAGGAGAAGACGTTTCTGCCTGAGGAAAACTGCTTTATTTCAACAGCAAAGCCTGTAACAAGGATCATGTACAAGAAAAACAAGGCCTCTGATGGAACAGAAGAAATGGAGCTTGATCAGCCGATCAGAAAAACACCACAAAGATGATAACTCGTTCCTATCACAGTAATTAATTAAGAAAGCCACAACAGAACTAAAGTGACACACCAACACAACAATTAAATGATAAATTCAAAATATTACATTTAAGATCATTTTAACTTTAATCTACCAGGGGTAGGCACACAGCAACCTGGGAAGTCCTTGACATGCTGCCAATTGACCCACTCCCTAAATCCAGAGTCCGAAGGCACACGGACCCCTCGCTCTCAACTGTCCGACACCCTGGTGATGATGCAGCCCCAACAAACTCAGGAAGGTACACAGGTGCACACTCACGCAGCAACCTCACCGTTTATTTCCTCACCAAGTAGTGCACGTACGGCTCCACGTCTATGCTGTAGCCCAGCCAGTAGAACTTCATCCACATCAGTATCTTGCCCATGTCAAAGTGCCCATGCACCGCACCCAGAACAGCTGCGCCCTCGTGCTGCGTGGCACCAGTAGCCACCGCGCACACACACCATTCAGACACCAGATCCTCCCACAGGTGGAACAACAGTCGTTCATCCGGAGGCTGCCCCAACAGCGTGAAGTGCCTTAGCGCTGAGCCCTTGCAGCATCACATCTGTCCAGCCTGGCCTCTGTCCCTCCTAGAGCCAGCCACATGCCCTGGCTGCTGCTGAACTGCTTGGCTTGCGGGGTCAAGTCCACTGACGAAAACCGTGGAAGTGCCACTCCTCGCGACGGCCTCTACTCTGTCTGCTCGCTCTACTCTCCACATTTAACCCCAAGTCTCTCTCGTCTCCCACTCGGCTCAGGTTTGACTGGCATAGTCTATCTGTGCACTAACAGCGCACCAGTGTCTCCACAGTCACTCGGCTGGAGACACTTGTTATGTCATCTCCTCGTGAAGCTCCTCTGCTGCATAACACTGACGTTCACCATGCAATTCAATGCTTCAACCTCTTGACTGATAATGGTTCCAGAACCCATCACAGATGGACCAACATTAGTGCTGTTGTCTTTTTGCTCAGGTGGCAGATTCTAGTACCTATAACACTTTTACTTCCAGCACCAAAGCTGTGATGGCAGTAGTCATAGTGCTGAGCACCTGCTTGCAGTATGGTGTGTAGTATAGTTCCTAAGCACCTTCACCATTGGGCGACAGCCACGCTCTCCTGCTGAGCTCCAGTGCGCTAGGCTCTTCGGCCATTTTTCCCAGCCATCTGCTGCAGTCTTTGCTTGATGGACATTGATGGTAAGGAAAGGGGCAGATGTAGAACTTGGTACCCCCTTGTGTCTCCTTCCCTGTCCACCTTCGAGTTCCTTGATACACTGCTCAGTTTCATTCAGCTCAACAGCCACGTGACTCTTATGTCCCAGATCTACAAAGTAATGTTTCTGGCAAAAAGGTAATCATTTTCTCAACATAGCAAAAAAAATAAAGAAACACCAAACAAACAAACAAACAAAACAATTGTTGCATCATAATGGAAGAAGAAACAAGAGAAGTCTCCGAGGAAAACTGCTTTACTGCAACAACAGAGACAAGAATCACACATAGCAAACATAAGTAGAAATGGAACTGATGTCCCATGAAAACGCACCAAAAACAGTAACACCTTCATATCTCTGTAATTAAGGTTTAATTAAGGATCTTATTAATTAAGGAAGACACAAGAGAACTAGACTGACATGTAAACACAAATCAAGTATTAAACAATACATTTAAAATATTCAATTTAAACTAGCTAAAGTCCTGGGGGAAGATGCAGGGGAATTGTCCAACTCCCATAGTCCAGTGGCCGATGCCATGCACAATAAAAGAGATAATGTGTTTAAACTAGCCAGTAGAGAGCGCAAAAGAGTTAGGAAAACAGCATTCGAATTAATGAGAAGTAGAACCAAATGCCATTCTAATTCAGCTGTTTCTGTTGCCTCCTGATTGGGATGAGTGACGGCAATGATTACTTCAGGCAGTAGTGGTAGCATCAGTGTCAACACCTTACAGTGACTAATTACCACTTATTGTTTATTACTAGATTCTGATAAAGGCAAAAACAAAACTTTCTGAAATGCCTCTGTGAACACTGCAACAAGAGCTCTGGACTAATTGGCGTACTAGTTTTGCAGCGTTTTAATGACCGTGGGCTGAAAGTGCTGTTGCTATAGCAGTTGAGGCTCAAAAGCTTCTTCGATGTCACTGTCTTGACAACTGCAGATCTTTGGCTATAACACCACCCCTAGCTGAATTCTAGTTTGCCTCTCAAGGAGATAACATACTGCATACAATATCCTGGCCAGGAAAGCCCTGTCTGGTTTTCAGCAAAACGTGAGACATTTCACGGTCATTTTATGAACTGAGCTTTAGACATACCATGTCATTTAGAGTGAATTCATTTGCTTATGTCACTCAGTGTCACTTGGTATTATATATATATATATATATATATATATATATATATATATATATATATATACCACTTTTATTTCCATTCAAAAGAAAGTCATCCGACTCCTACATGCATGTCTAAAAGGGCAATAAATAGCACACTATAACCACAATATTAATTCTCCTTCCCTTATCCCCTTAGCAACGCCATCTCGCAGGGAAAGCACAAAGAGATGTTTGTCTTTGAATGAGGAGCTATAGCTGCTGCTGTGAGGAATGCATTATAGACTTTTATACACATTCAGTTGGATTTTACAGTCCTTAATGGACACTGTAACTTTGTGAGATTTCATGCACAATGTCTTTTGTTTATATGTTTGGTTTTATATAATAATGTTTTGATTTTATGCCAAGTGTTAAAAGATTTGTTATGAATGTTATTAATCAGTTTGGAATGTCAAGAGTAAATGCTACTCTGATTAGAAAACATTGTCTCCAGGTTCAACCCCAACCAAGCATGTGATGAAGTTACAGAACATACATGATCAACAACTTACAAGCGGCCTAGAATTAGAGTCTGCTTACTGTTAACTTGCTTAACAACAGAAGGTCATCCTTGTCAGAGAACAACTCCTGATGGCTCATGTCTACCCTACTCGGTGTTGTCCAAAAGCACTGGTGGTTAGCAGAGTAACCTGCGGCTGACACAAAGAAACCCCCCTTTCCGGACAAGGACAGTGGTATCTTCTGCCCGAGCACGGCGGTTTGTTTCTCCCTCACCTTTGGAAGAGGGGATCTATTTCAAGGGAAAAACAGCTGGCGATATTGTCAGCCGCTACTTTTTGCGCGAGGAAGGAATTGCAAGCCGCCAATCTGGACCCGTTTAGAATGACCATGTACAAAGGGAAGCGTCGTAATCATCGATGTGAGTTTCCTGCGATCGGTAACTTTGCAAATGTAGCATAAATATTTATATACAGTTTTAGGTTAAATGTTATATTTGTCCAAATTTGCATAGTTGTGATTTCAAGCGATTAGACAGGCAGATATGTAGCAGCTGTTAAATGAAGCATGCAGTAACATATGTTGTGCATTGACACTTTTTGTAACGTTATCGATTAACGCGACGGACTGACTTGCTTGCATGCTGCTGGCACATTGTCTTGCCGTGCTGAACTGATTCCTTGGTGAATAACAACATGCTCAAATAGCGTTAAAATTATTCCACATCTTGTTTACCAAAATGCAAAAGTGTATTTGATTTCCATAAATGATAATGAATAAATAATAGCGATTGAGGTCGCCTAGCCAACTCTCACTGAATCATTGTAGCTTCTTAGCGCCTCGATTCTACTTAGAGGATCTAATGTTTATTCAAGAGCCGTTTCAAGGCACCCAGTTTGAGAGGGTGCATATTAACATATGGAATTTGCTTAACGCACGCTGGTATTTAAGAGAAAACAAACTAGACGTGAACAGAGCGGCTTTGTACGTGCGTGAGTAAACAGCAGCTCTTTTCCAAGCTCTGCTATTAATCATCATCAACATTATCACCATCGTCGTCGTCGTCGTCGTCGTCAACAACAACGACAAACTGTATGTTGCAGAAGTGATGTCCTTTGCAACGAAAGTACATCTGTCAGACCTGCGGAAAACGAGCGAGTTTCCGTGAAATGACTTTTGCAATCCGTCGTGCCTGGGGAGATTGGGGTCATTCTCAAACACACGGTGTTTTTCTCATTCTTCTTTCATTCTGAACTGAAGCTGAGCAAAGCAGCGTTTGTGTTTTGCACATCTAGTTCACAAAATGCAGGTTAGAATCTGTAGAATTCAATCATATCTTCAGCTGTTAAAAGAGGGAGTAATTTATAGGTATAGGTAATTTAAAGGTGTGTTCACCTTTTCGCCTGCTAGGGCTCTGAAGTAGTTTTCAGAAGAGGAACTTGTCTTGTTTAAAACAACTTTTGGTTGTAGTGCACTGTGTATGGGGACCAGAATTGCTTAAGGATGCAGTGGCTTGATTCAAATATTCTGTGCAGAGATAGAGAGAGTTAGATAGGGAAAGAGCAAAAATACTTCTGCTAAGAGCATTCCAATATTTTATCTCCCAAAGAGATTTATATTATTTTGCTGGCAGGGAATATCTTTTACATTTTGCACTGAGTGTTTCCAATGAGCGTTTGAATTACATGCATTCTGCGGACGTTCCATTATCTATGCATGATTTCATAGGCTTCAGATATTACTTTTTAGACAAAGCAAACAAACCAAACAAACAATCTAAATAAATAATATGGTTGTTGACCCAGATAAGAAGCAGCCCTTGTCATTTCTATCCTATGATTTACATGTTTTAATAAATTGGTATGCATGACAAAATGGAGAGCATCCTTCAGCATCCTCGTCAGAGCTTAAGCATAGCACTCTGAATACAGATAAGCAACACTAAGGGACCTGGTTTCTCTACAATAAAAATTTGTGCAATAATATTCTATATATAATATTAATATATAATATAATATTAATATTAATATTGCAACCGTACCCATTCTCTAAAGCAAGGTTGTTGCTGGCATAGTTATGTCTCAGCTAACCATGTCACGGGCGCTCTCCATGGTGCTGAATTAAATGCTCCCTTAGCCAATTCTGGAAAAGTACTCATGGTAAAGGATATTGACCTAATAAGTGGCAGTGCTTTGTGAAATGTCTAGTCAGAGCATGTGCTTCCTAGGTCTCGCTGGGGCTCATCAGTGGGATGCATGTACAGGCACTCTGTGCACAAATAGATACACACATACACACCTGTATTAAGACAAATTCCCAAGAGAAATGCTATCTACAGACGTTCATCTGCTTCATGATTCTAATGAGGACATAATTCTTGGAAATGCCAAGTACAGCCTATCCCCAGTACAGCTCCACATCTTATTTGGAGCAACAATATAATTTTGTCACTTACCTCATTCCTCCCATGTTTCTCTGGCTTAGATTTGCAATAGTGTGTTTCAAACTAATCTTATAAACCCCTAAACAATTTAAAATATATGAGGACCAATTGTGTGTAAGGCAAATGTGATTTGGGATAATAATTTTGATATAACAGGGTAATACTCTGACATAACTGGGAAATCATTGATCGAAATATTTAGTGAGATTGATTAAGGTCTGTGTATGTGTGTGTGCGAGAGAGAGAGTACTCTACCAAAGGGGAAAAAAATCCTCATCTTTGTGCTACACTCAAAAGCTGAACTCAGCTGTACTTTTTGCCGCAATTGCATGCTGAAATGTTGCTATAGCTCAGAGAACAGGAGCGCTATAGTGTCAGGCTTTCAGAGCAGACTGCCAGTGCTATCTTGGTAAAAGGATGGCAACATTTTTAGCATGTGCACTCTACCATCCCTGATTTAGCAGAGATTTCTCTTCCGCCCAGGGTCATCATTCTCAGACGGCATGGTTATTTCATATCGGCCCATGAGCCAATGTTTATGTTTGTTTTTCACTTTCATGCATCACTGCCAACTATAATACTACAGGCTTCTAAGGCTGTTCACATCAGTGCAACTCCTTCCAAACTGTGATTTCTATCCATTTATAGGCTGGGCTTGCACTGCATTGTTCTGCTCTTCCACATGTCGCATATTGTATGCGCAGAAGCCAATCACTGCCTCTCTGATTTCTTGTGAGGAGGTGAACAGCTGGGTTGCCTGCTGTGCACCTGGCAACACAGGCAGAGTTTTTCTGCAGGGTCTGGGTCTGAGCACTTTTCAGTTATTTGAGTTATCTGGCGTGTGGGTGTTTAGCAGATTATGCTAGATCTGTTTTTTTTTGGGGGGGGGGGGAGGTTGGGGGGGGGATTGCAATAGGATCTTTTTTTGTTTTTCTGTCCCTCCCACTGAAATAAGGGAAGAGAGACAAAGAGATAGCCCACCCTAGCAGGAATATGTCACGGCAAACATACCTTTACCACTCAGAACGGAAAGCATGAGAATTTCAAATGCAAGCCACATAATGTAGCACATATCTCACTGAAAGCATTAAAATGTCCATTAACGTAGTCCGGGGCATTATTTTTATCCTTATTTACTTTTTTTTTTTTTATACCTATAGGGATAGTTGTAGCGTGCAGCAATGAAGGATGCATTTTAAATATAGTAGACACTTATAATCTCTGTGTCTGACAGTGTATTGTTGTGTTTTCTTCTTCCTGTGCTCTGCCTGTGATACCTATTCACGCTGGCCTATGTGGACCTGCCTTTGCCCATGTTTATCAATGCGATTAAACGGCGTTATGACCCTGGCCAACAGCCAGCCCGTCGCACTCTGCTCTAGTTTGTATTCAGTAAAAGTAAGCAAGTAGTTTTCCCACTGCGCTGAAAAATAAGCATTGAGCTCAGAATGGAGGTGTAGATAACAAACAAGAGGGAGGTGTCCAAGGACATGGATATGGTTGGCGATGAGCACAACAGGACATCCACTGCTGAAAGCGAGCAGCCTGAAAGAGACAGCAGTTCACGTGATAGCAATGTAAACAGTTTTCCCCCATTCTGATATCCCACACCAGGGGCTATATTTTTGACAGTAGCTAAAAAATGGTTACATGTGTTAAAACGGTTGAAGTAGATATAATTGTAGTAAACCACATTAGTGACTGGGTTGTGAGAAACTCTTTACCCAATGGTTAGTATTCTTGTTATGTTTTGCTTATAGGACACAGTAAACAAAACTGCATTTTTTTCTTGACTGACAACATATATGTTATATCTACCTGGTGGGAAATGGTGAAAAGTGAGGTGTTTTTTGTTGTGGCATATTTCTTTTTACAGAGAACATGCGGTTCTACAGGCTGTTTGGATTTGCTGCTTGATGTGTAATCACATCAAGCATGTGTGCCCCATCCATGCTTGATTATACACTTCTATTCTGAAGTATGACATTTCGCTTTACTTCCTTAAATATTACAAAGCTCTCCTCTACTACACAATGTTCAACCCGTTACGCAATGTTGAACTCATTGAGGTGGCTAATGAGCGCAGTCAACACTAGCATACAGAATCGACACCAATTTGAAAGTACCACTTTTCTTCACAGTGGAGAAAATGACAGAATAGAATATACTGAATTGGGGTGGGTTTTTCCTTTCTTTGGTACCCTTCACAGACCTCTTTCAAACAGTGAATAAATTGTTTAAAATGGTCTCATTTATACTTTGAACTTTTTCACAGGCTGAAACTTGTTGGTAAATTAGTCCAACTTCACTTCAGTTGCCCTCTAGAGATAACTAGAGATGCCCTCTAGAGTAGTTTTTTAGTGTTGGTCTTAGGCAATTAATTACTAAGGATTAATTAAACCTAAAATATGTTTAAGGTAGAATTTCAATAACTCTGTGGGAATAACTCTGGTGCATTAACTCTGGTTCATCTGGACCATCTCTTCAGCCTGCAGACGACACTCAGCCATGCCCCCTCTACCACACACCACCACTACCCAGCACAGTCCAGGGAGCCATCCAGCCTGCAGCCAACTCATCCCCATCTTGGTGAGAGAGGAAATTGCCACTGCCATCTGTGCCCCTGGCCAGTGGAACACCTTAAATTTAAACGGCTGAAATGTAAAATGCCAATGGGCGATCTGCACATTGGCGTCCTTTATGCAGTGGAGGCACTGGAGAAGGCTCTGCTGTGAACAGAGGGTTAAAGGGCATCCCAACAGGTCATACTCATGGGTGACCACCCACTTAACGGCAAGGCATTATTTCAGTGGTGCTGTACTTGGTTTCATGCACTGACAGCTTGCAACTGGAATCCTCCCTCTACCTGGGAGGATTCCACATTTCCTTCGGGATAAAATGGCCCCCAGTCCCCTATCCGATGCAACCATCTGCAAGTAAAAAGGGAGAGAAAACTCCAGTGAATGCAACAGCAGGCACTCATAGAAGTTTTAACCTGGTTAAAAGCCTGTTCCACTGGACCAGTTCTGGGGCTCCCTTTTTAGTGAGATCAGTCAGTGGGCTGGTGGCATTCAAATAGTTTGGCATGAAACTACGATAATAACCAGCTCAAGGAATCATCTCATCTCCCTTATGGTCTTGGGTCTCTGACAGGCCACAGTCTTAGCAATTTGGGGACACATCTGTCCAAGCCCAGATACCTTACTTCCACCCATCCAATGGTGCATTTCATGGGTTCACAATGAGCAAGCTTGTCCCAGTCTTCTGAACATCTGGTATGTGCCAAGACCTGTCATCTCCCAGGTCATATACATGATGATGTCTTCAGAGCAGGCAGCAGCATACGCACAGTATGGCCTGAGGATTCTCTCCATGAATCAGTGGAACATCACTAGAGCTCCAGAAAGCCAGAACAGAAGCATCACCCTTTGCTCTAATGCAAACAAAGTGGAGAAAGCTGTTTTTTCACAGGATACTGGAAATGGGGATCTGCCAGTTTCCCTTTTTAAAATCCAATGTTGAATTAAGCCATGCAGAGCCCAACCATTTGAACAGCTTTTCAAATGTGGCATTCAATAGGAAATGAATTTAGAAATGTTTTGATAGTCACAAAAATGAGCAGCCCTATAGGACTTTGGAACAACCAATCCTCAATTTTCTCCATGTCAAGAAAAGCTCCAAGCTCATCCTGAACCACCATCCTTTTGTGTTCAAGTGAACAATATGCCTGACTGCAGACAACCACCTGTGGGGGAGTCTCAGTCTGGTGTTCTGTGTCACCAGTTAGGGGAAAAACACATCTGCAAACTTTTCCGGCAACTTGGCAACCTCTGCTTTTGGGGATGGAGAGAGACGGTTGCTATGGGGGAATGTAGTGGGACTGAGGGTCATCTGTCTCAAGAACCACCATCACCATAGTAACAGGGATTGCCTCGCTAAATTGCTATTTAATTGTCCTCTCAATTCGTATGGTTGATGTCTAGGATGCCCTGGGGCTTCTGCCTACTTAGTAATTTAAAGCCCCGTGGTGGCTTGTGGGACCTCTGGCACAGCAAACAATAGGACATCCAGCCACATATCTCACACCTATCATATTTCTGAGGGTCTGATTTAACAGCTTGACCAGGCCATATGATTGGTGACTGTAGCCACTGGTGCGAATCAATTAATCCCCAGCGAATCACAGAATTCGTGACATGACTTCTGTCCGTTGATTAGTCAAAATCTCTTTTGGGATCCCAACTTGAGATTCACTAAGGAGTTCCTTTGCAACAGTGTGTACTGGGATGTTGTGGAGTGGCACTGCTTTTGGGTATCGCATTGCATAATTCACCAGGACTAATACCAAGCAGCGCCCACATGTGCTCTGTTCTAATGGCCAAACGAGGTCCATATCGATTCTTTTGAAGGGGACCTCAATCAAGGGGAAGGGACATAAAGGCACATTTGGGATGGCCAGGGGATTAGCCAGCTGACATTCACAGCATGATGCACAAGTACCTGCCTACATCACTTTGAATGCCCAGTCAATAAAAAGATGGATGGACATTAGGATGTTCCTCCATCAGTGCGATGGCCTCGCTTGGGACTGCAAGCAATGCCACTGGACCTGTCGATGGCTGCAGAGTCAAGCTCTGGAGTGAGGAGCCACGTGCAACAGTCCTGGAGCTGCTGAATGGAGATGAAGGGCCGATTAAACAACCTGAGCATCAGGGTGCAGAAATATGGCTGCTCAGGAGTTGAACAAGAGTTGCTGCTTGTTCAAAGAGCTCCACAAGTGCCCTTGAGTCATTTTGCAGCATCATCTGCATCAGTTGTAACGGAGCCTAGTTTTGGGTCTGTTGCAGGCTAGCCAGGATCTTGTTCATTTCTCAGAACCCCTGGTTTCAGCACCAATGTAGTAATGACTCTGGATCAGGGAGTGGAGCAGGATGATTCTGGTAGGAGTAGCACACTAAGTCCTGTTCATTCTTCACTATATGGAACAAAAATAATTGTGGAAGCAGTTCCCTCTACTGGGGTTTAAGTTCTCTCTTGCTTTGCCTTTTTTCTTCTCTTTTGACTTTCAGCCACATGGGACCCAGTTCTAGCTACCTGCAGACAGAAGTGTTGGTATAGAAGTAGACTGCCATTAACAACACACAGGCGCAACCAATTTGAATTACCTGCAGGTTCACCTGGGCCATGTCTCCATGTCCCCACAGACCATATTTGGTCACACTTTTGCTGCCACACCATCAGTCAGGATTCAGCCTGGTAGTAGTAATAGGATAATTCAATCAAGGATAGTTTAGGATTTGTAAATCGCTACTGTGTTTGAACTGCATCACTGAGTTCATAGGCGAGAGGATTACCTTTTTTTCCTTTAATCATTTTCAAATAGTGGGTCATGTTGGCTTTATATAACTCTGTCAATCCACTACAGCTTTCATGTATTGCTCAAAAAAAAAAAATCTATTCATGGACATCACAAGACCTGATAAAACTTAAATTCTTAGTTTCTCCTTGATGCTTTTCACGCCATTGTTGCGGGATAAAATTTGAAACATTATGTTTCGCAATTTACACAATAAGAAATCTTGGCTATAATCTCCATAATCAGCATGTTGGCTGTGGAGTTTTGGACAGAGTAGTACAAGGCTATGGAAAATGCTATTGATACTTTTGCTGGGTGAATTTGGACGAATGGTTGAGATTTATGCTGCTTAAGGTTGTCACACTCCCTAGCCCAGATTCCGCCAAACAGCAGCGCCTCTGTCATTCCACGCAGTTCCACCAATTGCCACAGTCTAATCAGATCTGACTCTTCTGATTATTAACTATTGTCACCTGTTTCTTATCAGCCTATTTAAACTGCTCTGTAATGCTAATCCTTTGGAAAGAATTGCAGTGGTCATTTCATACATGCTGAGTACATGTTAGTCTTTGTTTTTGCATCCTGGTTACTGACTCTGCCTGTTCCTTGTCTGATTAGTTCGCTCTATTGGACTGCTCCCTGTGAGTTTAGCTTTGTAAGTTTGGACTGTTCTCTTGTTTACTCCTGTGTCTACAGATATGTTGTTTATTACAACTCCTCTGGCTCCTGAACTTCAAATGTTATCTGACTTCACCCCTTTATTAATAAATCTGATCGTATCTGCAAGCGTCTGGCTCTGGCCTTTATCATTACAAAGGTCTTGAAAATCAACCTAGGGAAAGCCTTTCTATGTTTTTAACAAAATAATCGTAATGAACATTAGTTCTTATGTACAGTGTATTCAGCATTGGTTCTGCAGCCAGGTGCTTTTGCATCCATGTGACTATGGAGGTGTGACATTCCCCTGTTTTCTAAATTACATGCACATACATACATGCAAACACAAACATACGTGTAACCACCAACTGCCAGTTCCAATGCCTTGCAACATAAAACTCACAGCATACATAAATACAGTGTAAAATAACATAACTGGATGGCACTGCTGCTATCCTGTGTTTGGAGCTGTCGTATGGAATCTAACATATGACCTTTCCCTACCCTGCTGTCTCTCTGCACAGGCTAGAACCAGATGGTCTAAATCTCTCGGTGAACCAAATATCTTCTTGTGTAAATAATAACATTTATTCTCTAATTTATGTGCTAAAAAGAAGGTTTAATTTAAGAGGGTCCTGGTATTCTTAACTCGCAGAGATTTTAACATCTTATAACAGATGCATTATTTAACTCTACCATAATATTCTGTAAGTACATCGTAACTAATTTGATTGTTATGTAATAGAAAAGTGAGAGGAATGAGGGATGAGTGAGGAATAGGTATCTGGACCCACTGCAGGTCTGTGGAGAGTAACAGGTTAAAGGAATGTGGAAGAGGCTTTGGGGTTTAAATCAGACCACAGAGTAAGACACAAAAGCCCATGTATGTCATAAAATGCAACAACATAACTGTCACGGTCCTCTATCCCCTCAGCACCTGTGCATAGCCGCAGAGCTTAAAGAAGCCATTTCACAGACGGCTGCTAAGTAGCTGTGTGTGTGTGGGCTGCTAGAATGCTGCAGCTCTCCAAGAGGCCATGTCCATGACTAGAGCTCCTCTCCCACCCTGTCTCTCTGTTTCCCTTCCTAAAACTGACTTTCCCTCCCTGTTTCTTTACTCTCTCTCTCTTCCTCCCTCCAATCTCTCTGGTATTTTTCTAGCTCTCCCTGCATGTCTCTTGTGTTTAGCTCTCTCTCTCTGTCCCTCCCTCTCTGTTAATCATTTACGCCTGCATATGTTTTTCCTTTTCTCCTGCTAACTTCTTTCTGTGTCCACCTCTTGCTCCACATGCTTTGCGTAATTATATTGTCGAATCCATTAAGACGGAAGCATGTCCGATTTTATATTTTGGAAAATCAAGGGTTGGTATTAGCAGGTATCTGGTCATTTACCGGAACCAACCGGGATGTGTTTCTTTCTCGTTGAAGGGCGAGATTTCATACTCCATCATTTTGCCTACACAGTTCAAGCTGTTTCTTTGGGTTATATGCTGAAAGGAATCAAAGTGTTAACTAGTTCACAGGATGGGCTACTGTTCGAAAAAGCCGACCAAATGTCAGCTGGCCTTTGTGGTAAAGTATGTCACTGAGTGCTGAAATGCCACTACATGAAGGCAACTCAGGCTGCACGTCTGCGATGACCAGCTGAGACGTGACTTTACTGTAACGCACTGAGAGGCAGCATTTAGTTTAAATTTGGCCCTGTGATACTGCACTGCTTCCCAAATGCTTTTCTCAAAAGAGCAGTGCTTTATAATTTAATTTGTCTTATCATGAAACTGCAAAGCTGCTGTGCTTTTTGAAAGCTCTTAAAAGGCCAACATAGGACTTTTGCGGGTTGAAGTTACACAGCTGCCCTCATTGACATTGTACTCCTATTGTATCATTCGCTTTCCTTAACACCTTTCACGATTTTCACTATAAAAGAGTGAATATGCTTTGTTTCCCAGTATAAGGTTAGCCACACTTGCAACATTGTTGACAATATATATTGTATATACAGTTGTATAGCATGAACAATTTAATGTGATAAAATCATTGTTTTGGCACTGTGACCATTCTAGTCTTCTGTGTGCACTCTGTTGTGAGATGCCAGGCCCCAGACTGACAGCTCTCCTCAGGAGCTCTGGAGGAGCTTTGATGGAGGTGGTTCTTGTCTGCTTGCATATGAGAGATGAGGAGCTGAGAGGAGCTGCAGGAGACTCAGCCTTCGTTAGCATCTCTCAGCTTCACGCTGGACTGACTCTGCAATTTATGTTCACTCGAGCACATTTCTTTATATGTCTCTCTGTTTTCCTTTTTCAATCACCCTCACGTTATACTGCTCTCTCACACACAGTCTCTTTCTGTCTCTCTACCCAAGAGTTTCACTTTGGCCACATTGCCTCACTGTCATATGATTTTCACCACTTCTCCCTTCTTCCTTGTAGTTTATTCAGCCAGATGAACAATTAAAGAAAGCATGTATATATTATCTTTAAAAATTATAATGATTTAATGCAAATCCATTGTGAGGATTAAGCCTCTTTGCACTCATGATTGCATTCAGTTTATACAGTCATGCTAGTTATATATGTATATCAGGTACCTGAATATTTAATCATTGATTAGAATTTACATTTCAATCTCCCAAATTATGGATTTGTAGGGATCGGAGGGGCCTTGGGTATATGTGCTGAGGAAAGCTCTCAGCACTCATAAGTGTTTCTTGGAGAAGTTCTGAGTTTAACTGGTGATGTGAAATTGGTTTGGCATTTCTCCTTCTGCAGTGTTTAAGATTTGCATCTGGACATGCCAGTTCTGCATCAGCTGAAAAGAACAACTTTTGCTTATCCTCTCAACTGCACAGATGAAAGCCGCAGGGGTTATTTGATTGCTGATTTGATTTGCTCTCCACAAAGAAAGGACAGATAGAGAAATGAAACAAAAGATTTTAGAATGGAAACAAATCAGCTTGCAGCACATTCAAGCAGGAATTCAGGACTTACTGTACCTTGCAGCATATTGGAGCTTAATGATAAGTTATGCAGCAAGTAATTTTTCCTCTTTAATTATTTTTTACTGGGAAGAGATTTCTTAATGTAATTTAAGATGATTGACAATATTGTAATATTAAGACACATATCCTGTTCTCACATTTCTCTTGCTCTGTGATGAACCAAGGTATCAACACGGATACAAGTGTATTCAGAATACCCACTGAGGCTCTGTGTCGATGGTACTTGTTTTGAATGCTGTAGGAGACTCTGAGGCACTGCCCATGTGAATGGGGAGCTTTCATTTCCCCCTTTAGTCCAAAAAGCTGATGCCTCTCTCCATGCTACTCGGCTTTCAGCACCATGGAGAGCGCCACTCGGCTCTGCCGGGTCTCCAGGCAACCACCAGAGCTGAGGCAAGCAGACGAATAAATATTCCTCACCGTAACCACAACTTCTTGCTCTTCACAACTGAAATGAGATGGCTAAAGTATAGCTATGACATCTCTCTCTCTCTCTTTCTTTTTTTTGTTTTTTTTGTCTCTCTCTCTCTCTCTCTCTCTCTCTCTCTCTCTCTCTCTCTCTCTCTCTCTCTCCCTGTCTGTCTGCCTTCCTGTCTTGGATCTCCCACAGTGCAATTTCTTTGTCTCCCTCACTATCTCTGTTTGTACATCTCACTGTCTCTCACTCCCACTTTCCCACTTTCGCCCCTGTTTTCCTTTATCCTTGCCTCCATATATATATATATATATATATATATATATATATATATATATATATATATATATATATATATATATATATATATATATATATTTCTAATCTTTCTTTTTTTCTCTGCTTTTTCTTTTCTCGGCTTTCTGCCTTGACGGGTACCTCTCTGCTGAGGTCCCTACCCTGCTGCGGACAGCACAGTCACACTGTATTAAATCTGTCCCTGCAGTCAACTGCTTGTCAACTGGGGCTTACGGACAAGTGCTTGTGGTCCCACAGCACTGGCTAGCCGTGTGTAAAAGCCTAACTTCCCCCACTTAATGATTATTTGTCTATAAAACTTTAGCCACAAAGGTAAGTCAGTTTCTTTAGATAGCTGTGAGAGGACTATGCGATTTAGAGCATGGTGCATTATGTGGGGCGTAGAGTCCCACATCAGCACGAGACAGTTTGAGTCCTGGATGTGAAATCATGTTGTATTAATCTCTGCTAAACAGATCAACCCAAATAATGGGATTATGGTGTTTTAGAAGCTCTGTGAAGCAACTCCATGCATTCATCAAAATGACTGCATCATGGGAACAGATGCATATAAAGTCAACAGGCACAGTGGGACATTCATACTGGTGCTGTCACTGAAATTAAGCCATGCATTTCAGTTTTTTTCTAGCTCCAATTCCATATTTACAAAACACTGTAAGATTCAGGCAGTGGAACGTATAAATAAGATAAGGAATAATCCTGTTTGATGAGACCCAAAGGTTTTTAGTATAGAAAATCCCACAGCGGTCCTCTCTCACTCTGCTGAAACAATACACCTGTTTATTTGCCCAAATGCTTTCTGTATTTGTTTAGAACATGCACATGAGAAAAACACCAATGCAAATATCTGTTGGATTAATGCATACTGGTATTTAAGGAAAATGTGTTAACTGACAAAAATAAAATCAACGTTTTGGTATTCTTTGCTTATTGTTGAAATGAACAAATACAAGATTTCATTGTTTCTCCTACGAGTCTGATATGAGAAACATGAAATGTTTGGACATATTACATGTCATGATTGTGTCATTAAAGGTAAAAAGAAATCAGGACATAACGTTGTAGTTCATAAACTGGTGGAAAGATACAGCTGTTTTCTGTTCTGAAGGCGGTTGTGCTTTAGACTAAAATCAGGGTTTTCCAAAATATTTCTGTGTGCCAGCTGCTTTTTCAAGTATGGATTTCTTATAGTAAAGGTCACAGTCACTACCTTTATTGGCAGATTATGGATATGTGACATTACAGAACTAATCAGATGCTTGCAGAGGAAAAAAATGGCATTTTATTTATGTTGGGAAAATCCGGAATCATAGTATTAACAAAAGCAAGTGTCAGAACCAGAGCCGACAGATTAGCAAACCCAGGAGTCATCCAAAAACACAGTGCAAAAACAGTCCAGGTCAAAACCAGAAAAGAACAATATAAGGCAGAGGAAACCAAATAGATCAGGCAAAGACATCAACAGAGTAGAGAACAAACCAGTTTGGCAGCTACAGAATAGGAAACAGTAACTGGAAAAACACTCAGTATGCATGATTGAATAGTGGCAATACTTTGCAGTGACTGAACAAAACAAGTGATTAAATAGGTACATGTAATGAGCTACAGGTGAATTCAATAGTCCATTAATGAGGATCTTGTGAGGCTTTGCTTTGGGAACTTCAGGTTATAGGCAGGTATGCTGTTGGCGGACACCGAGGGCGGAAAAATCTTGAAGTTGACAAAAACAAATAAACAAATAACTGATTTTGTAATACTGTAGTATGACATTGTTCACACACATTTACCTCATTTTCAAAATAAGAAAATATGCACAAACAGACAAATGCACAGAGGGACCTATGTAGCAATGAATGTTTGTTAAATGTTTACTGTAGCTACGCAGTCTTTCAGATCAATTTACAGACCAATGAGATTGCACTGGCTCCACCGTGTTGAAAAGCAGTTGTGGTATAGAGAACGGGACTTATAAATAATATCAGAAATTGCTAATCTAATGTATAGAAAAATACCATTATGCCCAAAATCTCATTATTCATAAAAGCTGCATGTGAAAGAACACACGTGACTCAAAAGTGCAATTCAGTCTGGCTAATGCGGTACTCCAGGCTCATTATCTAACCCTGGAAGTGAAATCACTATAGCTCTTATGCATATAAACCACAAAAACATTTTAAAACCGCAAATAGCCGGTAGATTGCCAATTAATTATTGTACTGTGGTAGAGAAGGAGTAATCCAGTGCTGTCAATAGCATGGCGCCAGTGTAGAAAGCTTGGAAAGTCTGGATGTGCAGTCCTGTGAAGATGGAGAAGGGAACAGATGTGTGACTGTGATGGAACTGTCTTCTGTGTGTGTGTGTGTGTGTGTGTGTGTGTGTGTGTGTGTGTGCAGATATTAACATGGCAGGAGAGCCCAAACCATACAGGCCCAAAGCTGGCTCCAAACGACCCCTGTCTGCTGTCTACACGTGAGTGTCTCTACTTACATCTTCCCTGGTCTTCTGCTGTTGGCCATAACTAAAAAGATTCAAGCGTGTTTGATTGTCCGTGTTTGTTAACTATCTGTGCCAAATGTACAATTATGTTATTGCCAGTATGTTATTTTACCTGAATAAATGTCCTAAAAGGTTATGTGTGCTTGACAAACAGCCACATTGTTATTATAACCTTTGCTGCATAATATTTTCCTTTGAAAGGCTGCATTTATTTCAGGAAGGAGGAATAAGTAGGGCAGATTAGGATCATCAGGATAGCTGAGAAATGCAATCATCACTTTTCAGGATAGCTGAGAAATTCAGTGTGCATTTTTTGTCTCTCGAATGATCAGGCCCAGAGCAGCATTGTGTCTTTGTTTAGCCACAGTCCAGCCGAAGTTGTGCTTATGCCACATTCGGGTGGCCTCGTCGTGACACTCCGCAAAGTCTTAGCAAAGATATAAAGATCTGAAAACCAGCTATGAAAGAAGCACACGGGGGGGGCTGGATGCGGCTGGTCGGTGGGGCTTTTGGCTGCTGTCTCGGATGCTGGGATTGGGAAGGCTGAGCCTCAGAGATGTGTGCTGAGACTAGCAGCGCATGTGAAGTGCAGCACAATGCCTTCCTTTCAAGCTTTTCCCGAGCATACGGAGAACAGGCGAAACGTGCGTAGCAAGAGGCTGTTTGTGGCCAAAGCAGCAACTGGAATTCATATTTGAGAGAAGATGGAGAAAAGTGTAGGTAGCAATATCAAACCACAAGCCAACAGCTCTGCTTCCCCCATTTGTTTTACCAAATTACGATCCACTATGTTTACAATAACGCAAAAAAAAGGACTAAAGATCAAAGTGGCATGCATGGAGGAGATCCACGATTGATCACCTGAAAATCATATCAGTAAATTGGCAGTAAGGCGGGTACATGGAAAACAGGTCAAACAGAATTGTTTTTTTGCTGTCAAAGAGCACTGATTGGCTTTGGATTCCGGGCTTCCATAAAGCAAATAGAAAGGTTTGTTGTCAGTGTTGGAAAGGGGCAGGAAAGTAATGAGGCTTGCATGTGAAGATACCCACTGAGACTATTATTTCCCCGGTTGCAGCACTTCTCTGAAATCTCTCATTGCTTTTGTTTCGCTGCTCTCATTGTACATATAGCGTTTCCATTAGCTATCGTTGCATTCTCGTTTATTTATTTCTTCCAGTTTTGTTTTTTGATATTGCAAATTCATTGAAAGTTGATTTGCATTTTAACAGTACATTTCAACATGCCCGCTATGTAACTCCTGTTAATTATGGAAATATAACAGGACGATGGCTGAACCATCAAAGAGCTGTTTTAAATGGTAATTGCTTTCTTAATGAAATTTAATTAAAATTTGGAGGGGGGGGGGGTCCATTTGGTGTTCCATTTGGCTGGATAATAATGATGTATGGAAGGGTGTGTTTTGGGGACTACAAGCAGCAGGAGGCTTGTTGTGTTGGAGACAAACGCTGTGCCCATGGTGACCTGGCTGGGATTAGCAGGCTGAAAAGGCTTGCCATTGTGCTGAAAGCAATTTGAGCTCTGCTCTGTCACACCGCTCCATATTCCATAGTCCCCACTCCTCAATCCTCCACCCACTCCACGTGACCTGCAGGCTATTCCGCACCGTGTGAGTCTCGGGCTTGTGGCGGGTTTAATGCATTGGGGAAGAAGCCGTGCTTTACGTAAACACAGGGAAATTGTTTTGTGGACAGCCTACCATACCTGAACTGTGCCAATCACAGACAGCTATCCTTAGATTAAAAAAATACATTTGGAATTGAAATATGCATTGGATACCTGAATAGTTTGCTACGGCTACAGAGATGATTAAAATTCTGTTGCTTTCAATGAATAGCAAGGTGACTTGATATTAATTATTGTATGTAAACATTTTGGCCCGCTTTAGTTTGAATGAAACATAGCATCCTCCATGTGTGTCTCTGCCATCCTTAACTTACCTCGAAGTGAAATGCAGAGCAGATCCCAGAGCTACGTTTGGGCCAGTGTACCGCAGCACAGGAAAGAAGAACCTGTCAGAGTGCTAATGTGTGTGTGTGTGTGTGTGTGTGTGCATGTATGTGTGTGTTACTAAGGTATTAATGAAATCTATGCAAAAGCCATACTTAATGTGTTCTTTATTAAATTTGATTGACAAATGCCAGTTTCGTTAACCTTTTTTTCTCGCTTTTTCAGTGGTTATGAGTTTGACTATGACTACTACCGTGATGATTTCTATAATCGGTACGTAATTACTTTTAACCTGCTATCATAATGGAAGTGATCTGTTTTAGTGTTTGCAGATCAATGTTCATGTTCGGTTTAAGCAACTGATAGTGCTGATAGCTGATGCAGAATGAATGTGGTTCATCACTGCAGGATTACATGTTTTATTGGCCTTTAACAGATGTGTATGTTCATCACTGTGACGAACAAGGTAGAAAAAAGAACATGAAAAGTGCAAACGCGATTAGTTTTGGCATTCACAAAGAGCAGTGCTGTTGTAACCTTCACTGTCGTCAAACTCACACACCCATGTGTTTTCCTCATGGAGAGAGAAAACAAAAAAAATTAAAGAAATGTTTAATGTGAAAAATCAATTAGAATTGAGTGAATAGAGCAAATCCCTAAGATGGAGGAAGCCATGCTCTCTTGCACTAATTTCCTGTCTTATGATCAAGGCTTCTATCAGTGGAGACATTTTGCTAAATGTCATCTGAGCCACGAGATTTAGAGCATGCCAGCATGTGTGAGTGTAAGAGCACATAGATCAGTTTGACATTTTCATGTTTGTCTCATCTTCCACTCTTTGAGAATTGTTTAAAAAATAAAATATAGCCTTACCTCAGATGCAAATCTACTGAATACATTACATCATAATTCACACAGTGCAATTAACGTGCAGAACATTTGGTGAGGCAGGATATGTGTTTCTGAATTCACACACACAATTTTTTATTTAGTAAATTTCAGCTATTCAGCAATCCAGGATTGACTGTGAAATGTGCTGGGCTCTGATATATATCTGAAGAAGATGCGGTGATCCAAGATGTCAAAATTGCGGTGAAGTACAAAAGGTTTCCAGAGAAACAGGATGTTTCAGTCAGAGGTCAGCTATGCATGCAAAGTGCTCCTTTCTCTAGAAACCTTGTGTACTTCACTACAGTATTGATTACATTTTTTACTACAGTACACTGCAGTTACTCACCTGGAATCTTCTTCAGATTTATACATATAAATCATGTGTGTCAAAACGGGAAACTTGCTAAACGTCTAACCCTGCTCCGATGCAAAACTAATGCCAATGTACCCAGAGTGCAGTGTGAGTGGAACTGTACTAAACCTCTGGTTTTCACGTCCAGGCTCTTTGACTATCATGGGCGGGTGGCCCCGCCTCCGAGGGCGGTCATCCCACTAAAGCGCTCACGGGTTGTGATGCCATCCACACGAAGAGGGAAGACGTCCTTCTCCATCAAAACATCCACCTCTTCATCTTCGCGGCCCCCCTCCTCCTCTTCCTCATCCCTCTCCTCCGGACTAAAACGTAAGTCTAGGCAGAGGCAAAAGCACATTTGTAGCAGGCAAACCATGCAGACCGGGCCCCTCGCTCTGACTGGATCACCATCAGTGCTTATTCCATGGCAGAGCAGGACCTGCATTTTAAAATGAGGTATTTGTTTGCTGAATGGTGTTTTTTTGTTGTTGTTTTTTTTGCGTTGTGTTTTGCAGTCCAGAGTTTTGTAGTCAGTAGTCAGTCTTCACCACAGTGTGACAAATCACCTCCTCCGACTCCTTCAACTTCCTCCCCAGCTCCCACCACCAAAAAAAATGTATTAGCACACAACAATTTTGTAATTTAGTACACAAAAACATTTGAGATTTTATATTAAAATCGTTGTAAATAATGGAATTGTAATTCTTTGGTGCTGGTGACCTAATAATAATAATTTGAAGTTTATAAAGTGTATTCCTCATTGCTCACTGCTGTGTTATTGGCCTAGAGGTTGGCCAGTAGCGCTCCTCCTTACACCAAGAAAACAGACAAAATGGGAAAAATTTGTTTTTCATTAATTTCATGGGAGTTTTGTATTGATTTTCCTCAGAGCATGACTGCATGTCTGCCGATGAAAGCAGCTGCCTCTCGCCTAAAGTTGTCACTTTGATTTTGAATTGGATGCATGTATTGCCAGACGCCAGCTCTCTGCAGAAGAAGCAAGCACGAGGATAGATCATGCTGCACTGCGTATGCTTGAAATGTACAATGAATTGCACTATTTAAGATTTTATCCCTAACCCTTGAGAATGAGGCAGTGTGGGCTTACCAGCTGACCCTTCCTGTGGAAGTGAGACCTGGAGATTTAAGCTTTGTGCATGACACTAATGCTCTTAGCTCTGTGATGGCAGCCTTTCTAGGGCTTGGCTTGTATCAAAGCAGTTCAAGAATAGAAATAACCAAGCAGCAAGCGCAAAACACTTCTGCTTGAATCTTTGTCATCTCAGAGTTCTTGTTTTGTCCATGATAATGGAAGGCAGCCCAGCTCGGGCCAAAGATTAGACTTTTGGGGAATTAGAAACCAGAGTTAGATCTGAAGTTTATCCAAAGAGCAGTGAATTTTGACTTTCTTGTTGGAGAATGAAAGGGTGATGAAATGGTGTGTGTTTATCATGTACGGATCTATTGTCTTGTCAAGGTAGTAACCAAAGGCAATAGGACTGAAGTCAATGATAAAGGAGACCCTGCTTTCCCCTCCCTTATCATCAAACAAGACTGTCTCCTACCCCAGGCCAAGACGTGTATGATAGTATAGCCATATGCTGCAGTGGATATGGGGGGGGGGGGGTGCAATATGGAGTTGGTGTTAAGTCTTTGTGGACAGTGTATTCTACACTTGCTTGTTATTTTTTGATGATGAGAGAGCACTAAGAAATGTAATTGATGGAATATATATTCTTCACCAGCACTAGTATCTTTGAAAGCATTTTTATGTACTTGTATGGACACACACACACACACACACACACACACACACACACACCCGCACGCACTTTCACACACACACACACACACACACACACACACACACACACACACACACACACACACACACACACATCTAGACAAATCTCCTTTGGAATATGCCTTATTTTACATATGGCCTCTCTGACATTTTGTGCATATGGCTAACGGCTGTGACAGTAGCGCAAGGTCACTCAGTGTCTGTTCTGTGTGAAAGCTTGCCAAGGTTTATGGAATTCAGCAAAACTACATCCTGAAAATAGCATATTCATAAAAGTAAATCACTTACTTTAGGTGCTTTTGCTGGGCTCTTGTCATGTGTAAATTCTATGCTTGTTTCTGGTGTGGCCACTCAAATCTGAAAAGTGTCTGAAATTGCACACTATGCAATTTCATATATATATATATACACACACACACACACATACAGCATAAGTCAGCATGGACAAGTCAGAAAACATAAGTTAGCATAGCTTATTACCTATATAATGCTAAGAAATCATTACCTGCATAAATCACTTACTGCACATACTAATATAGTTACTGGAGAACATGCATTCCATATTTGTGCAGTGTAGAGTTGTTCTGACTTCTTCCGTGTTCTGTTATAGAGAGAAGGGCGAATAGTCTTTTACTTGCATTAAATAAAGATAAAACAAATGTATGTGCACAATGGCATTACTAGCAGTGAAGGACACATACATAGGAACTCCAGAAAAACCGACAATATACATCAAACTGATACCGGCAGAGTAAGCAGGAACAAAGGATGAAGTTTTGCTCAATTCAAGCAGTCAACCAAAGCATTACCAGTATCATTAGCAATGCTTCACAATGCCCACGGGGATATATAGACAACAACACACAGGTGAATCACTTTAAGAGGAGGTAGAATGGGGCGGAGCAGCCAGAGCTGTGGTCATGGCAACTGTGACCAGAAAGCTGTTCTCCGTTGCTCCATTATTAGATCCATTAGGGGACCATGTGGGTGTATATCTTCTTTGCTATATATTCCTCACAAAGCCGTGGACCAGATTTGAGGTAGTGACTATGAGTGACAGGCCGCTCTAAGAATGTTTCCATTTTCTGAACATCCTCTTGGCTCACAGGGCATCGCTGCCAAGTTGAACCTTCAGCCTGAGTAGATAGGAGAGCGTTTTCTCACTTTCACATCAGCGAGATGACACTCACTGCTTCTGAAGGACGTCAGGAACCATTTCCACAACTGAAGCTGATCCTACAGGCCATCCGCATGTCTTACAGTGATACTCTCTGCCTTCCTCATGACCACAGCATCTCCCGCAGTTTTTATTTTATATTAATGTGGTCCCTTCAAGCTACTTATGTATATTCAGTATATTCAAATTAATCTGTTAATCTGACAGCTGTCAACTCATTTGTGTGTGCGCGCGTGCGTGTGCGTGCGTGCGTGCGAGCTATAATACCACACTGCAAATTCACACATTGCGCCTCATTGTATGAGCAGCTTAGAATAGTTTGCATTTAAAAGAACTTGCTGTTTTCTCATATTCAGAATTTTCTCTTAAGTACAAATTAAATTTTATATGTGATTCACACATGTTGTACGTCATGTATAGCTCTTCCCCACAAAAACAGCTTACATAGAATATTTATTTCTGTAGCTTGATGACATTTTAGCTCAAATGTACGAAATATATTTGTTGCATATCATATTGTGATAATGCTGTTTTGCAATAGGTCTGACTTTTCACTCTGCTATTCTCCCATGGTAATCTAAATCACAACAATATCTATTAATATGATCCGCTAAAGCTTGATTATGAGGCAACTAGCCATGCTGCCCACTGACTTTATGTACCCTGAAAAATTCAGTTAAAGTCAGCCTTCAGTAAAAATGAATTTCTGTCATTTAAGAGTGTGTAATGTTGATAATGACCATGGCTGTCCAGAGTAACATTATCCTTGCCATGCCTGACTGAGGAACATTCTCCATAATGGCACATATTCTCCCTTATCCATCTTCCACTTGACACCTTCCTGTTTGAGTGATGTACTGCCTTGCTTTTTCTTTATTAATTTCACATGAAACCATGTGTTTATTCCTGTCACATTGGGAAACTTAGGTGATGGCCAAAACAACATAAGGAACTTCTGTGTCTCTCCTTTCCTGGCTTTAGCACTTACACTATTTGTGTCGTTGTAGAGATGTTTTCCTTTACTGAATGCAGGAAAGTTTCTGTTCTTATCCTTTAGATTTTTATGAATGACAGACAAAAAGGCAGACCAATTAGCCGTATGAGGCATTGTGAGTATAAAGCTTGCTAACTTACAGTGTGCAAGCATGCTAATTCAAATTTATGATGCAAGCAAAAGTTGTGAACACAACTGCATTATAGACAATCTGAAATCAGAATGTCCCTTTACCTTATTTAATCATGCGCTTTATCATATTCGCCACAAGTGACAGTGACAAATCATTTAAGAGACAAACGTCTTGTTGGTCTGACATCTTTAGTCAAAAGTGCAGGGAATTTGTCTGCATCTAAACAACTTCTGATAGTTTGCTACGTCATTATGGATGGAAGGCGAGTCAAAAAACTAATATTTATGCTGTATCTTCCTGGTCGATATGCTGCTCCAAGCTAACATCAACCTAAAACAGTCCAGAGGTTTGCCCAAATACCAGCTAACAGCAGCATGGCTGATAAACATTTTCAAAAAAGCTGCATTTAAGCTTGCTCAAAATGGACGTTCACCTGTCCACTAGGGATCAACGTTTTCCACATGAATGTGTGAACATTGAATTGTGAAATTGTCAACAAAGCATTTACTGGGGATGTATCTATCCTCTTGCTATAAATGGCAGAACACTTTCCTTTCTTTAAAAATTGCTTTTAAACACAGTTCAGGATGCTGTAACTGTTTCTCTTCAATAAGGGCCCCACTAAGGGTGCAGATTTATAAACAATAATCAATATTGCAGGATAGCAGTTTGTGTTTACTCGTTAGCTTATTCTTTATTAATAAGGTCGATCAAAACTCGTCTCATATGGTGTTGAAACCTTCTTGCAAACAAGTATGACTCTGTTAACAGGGACAGTAATCATGTGTGAAGCAGTATCCTTGTTTTAACCTTGTGTCATTCTCTGCAAGGACTTTTTTGAAGATAGCCAGTGGTAATTAAGATTTATCAAGATTATAGCTCTGCCACGTATTAGCACAGTTTAGATGAAACAGTTTAAACAGAAGAATTACAAATAGCAAAGGTGAAGGATTTTACAAATGTATAGATTAAGATAGGGACTTAAAAAACAAACTGCGTGTTTCTCTGTATCTGCAGTAAAGACGGATCAGCTCCAGACGATCAAGCGTGAGCTTACTCAGATCAAGCTGAAGATCGACTCTCTCCTGTGCCGTCTGGAGAAAATAGAAAAACAGCAGAGGATGGACTCTGGTGAGGGCGGAAGGGAACCTGACAAAGACAAACAGAAGTGGTGGAGGGCCGAGTCATTTTAAGATCGCACACAATCACTCCGACAGGCTGAGCAAGATCAGGCCCAAGCTCTCCGTTATAGCAGTGCTTATATGACAAACACAAGATTCCTATGCAGAGGTTGTAAGAAGGGTTTTTATGGTGAGCTGAAACCAGAGGACATATGGCAGAAAAGGAGAGAGTCTCTGCTCATATAACTACAGGAAGCCAGAGCACCTGTGGAGATATCCTGTGTCTGCTGCCATAAATCATGAGTGCCCCAAAGACTTGCTTGTTTATCTTTAGTTTTGGATTTCCCACACAGTGAACTTCATCTCTATAAATTTATTTATTTTTTTGTGTTCAGAGAGTAGACACAGGAGTCACACTTTTCAAAAGTTTCCCAGACCTCAGAAAGGTTCTTAATATCTCTACAGTGCAGCCTTACCCTCAGATGTGTGTGATTTGTCCCCACAGATTAATTAGTAGTTTTGCAGATGTAGTCATTTTGCTCTGAATGAGATTGACATCTCTTTTTATAATAGCACGTCCATTGTTGCAGTATTCCCTCTCTCTCTCTCTCTCTCCCTCCCCCTCACTCTCTCTCTCTCTCTCTCTCTCTCTCTCTCTTTTTCTCTCTGTGTCTCACTCTCAGAGGCTCAGAGGAAGTATGAAGACAACTGTGACTCACTGCATGAGGAATCCATATCAGAGACGGCGGAGAACTCGGCCGAAGAGGCGGGGGAGGGGCCGTTGGATGCAGAGGCCGGAGAGATGACCGACGGTGGCGAGGATGACTACGACGAAGAGGGCAGCACCGATCTGGTATGGCCACTTTTTTGGGGGGGAGAGTGGTGAGACAGGCCAGGCGATGTCTCTGACGACAAAGGCCCGGGACTAGATAAGCGCTCTCCCTATTAAATGTGGAATTATTCATGCGCGCAGATCTGAGTGCCACGGCTGCACGAGTGAGTGACTGAGGGCACAGGGCGACAGGAACCCGCTGCTGGGACACCTGTCAGGGCTGTAGCAGGTCTCTGTCTGCCACCCACTGTCACACACGCAGTAATTAAAATGGAGCAGAGGGTGCCTTTTGGCTGCACCAGGAGCGACAGGACAGCTGAATTAAGATGGAGCTCAGAGCTCTGGCAGAGGCCTGCCGGGGGGACATTTCACAAAGTCACCATGTCCCTTAAACAGGGAGAGTGAGGGACAGTGTATGCACTGGAATGAACGGTTAAACATCTAGACAAATGTACAGATAACAGAATCGTACAAGTGGTCTTCTCACCAACCATACTTTCAAGTAAAGCATGATAATCTGGAAAACTTCTTGGTATTTCATGGTTATTAAAAGATTATATCTTTAAAAAAGCCATTAATAGAGGCATTTGGAACTAAGTACGCCTTAATTAAGCGAACGGTTGAAGGACATTCAGCCTGCACTACGTATGTGGGGGAAGTTCAAACACAGAGACACAGCTCTCTGCCTCTCAAGTTCAGTCACCTACATCAGAGGTTAATGAAGGTGCCATCTGGGTTCAGCTGCAATTCAATGTGACCACACGTTCTGTTATATTTATTAGCCCATTTAAAGAGCATTTAGAGTGAACCACCGGAGAGCTGAGCCCTCTCTCTAATGGACGGTTCCATTTTTCAGAAGCAGCCTGTTCCACCGCACATTCATCCACCATCAAGGTCGCAGTCCTCACAACCAACACAAACATTTTCAACTTCCTTTTATTTCACAGCTGTAATGGAAGAGCAAAGTAAGTAAAGGGTAGAATCATCATGGAATCATTTTCAAAAATTGTCTCTATTTTTCACTTTACAGATAGAGAACCATGTGTCTGACATTGACAACTAAAGGTAAGGTGAGTCATGCCCTTCAGTCTTTAAGTACTGCATAATGTGTGTGAAAATGATCTTTACAGATACCAGCTTTTTTTCATACATTTTACCACATGCCATCTTAACACATGATGCTAAATGACAAGGAGGAGTAGCCAGCTGCCCTCACAGGGAGTAAAACAGATTATATGTTTTAGAGTCAGTTTAACAGATATCTAACATATGCATCTGGGTCTGAATGGTGCATTGTTTTGTTTATGAAGAGTGGTGAAGTAGTGTTCCTCACATGTCAGGCAACCTTTATTTCATATCAACTTTCATTATAGATTATTTTACTGTATATAGGATATGGGCATTAGTCAAGGGTTAGTTCAAAAGTAAAATGCGACAAATTGATGTCAGAAAACTGTTTTGCGTATATATTCTTTTCATTCTGCTAGGCTATGTCAAAAGGGAACGCAGTGCTGCTTTGAACAGTCTTAAGGGGGAAGGAAGGAAGACATTAAACTGGGCAGAGCCAAAAAAAAAAAGGAAAGAAAAAAAGCTCACAACTCCTCTGTGACAGACACAATGGAACAGGCATGATCGATTGAGACAAAGCAGTGTGTGTTCATGGACGAATCTCTCATCGCCAGTCAGCGTCTGTTGCTCAACGTTCCACAGGATTTCATTTGTATACACTGAAAGACTCATTTGGTTTGTCAAGTAATGCTCCGGCTTTTGCAGAACTATTTTATTAAATATTATCAAATGTCTAATTGAATTCAACTTAGATTTTTTCTCTGTGTGATAACCCATGTATATATACTTGCACTCCTGTCTGAAAAAGGAATAAGGTATTGAAGAAAACACAATGCCGGTGTTAAGAATGAGCAGGAGATCCAAGCTCTCACTTCTGGCTGTGCTCCGGCTCCTGCGTTTCTTTCCTGCAACATTCTGAGGGTGCGTTGCGTTCGTCAGTCCTGATTCACGTCGACTGGAAGAGAATAGCCACTCACGCTGCTATGATTTTCCTCCTTCCAACGCTGCCATGTCTGTCTCTCTCTCGCACTCTCTTCCTCCCCGTCGAATTCTCTGTCATTTTGTTTTCTCTCTTTTCCTCGTTCCATTTTGCCCATCATTTGTCTTTTTTCTTTCATCAGCCTCTAAAAGTGCAGAGTGCAGAGAATACCCACCTCGGGCTGTCCCCCCGCACAGACACCAAGTAACGATATTCACATTATTGTTCACACCCCATTAATTCAAAGATGCAGACACTCGGATTTCATCAAACCAGTTGTGCACCTACTCATGGAGGCAGCCTTTAAATGACAAATGACAAATGCCCATTCAGTCCACACTTGGCACGGAGAGTCCAGAAAATTAGCCCAAAGATTTTCAGCACCATACTGCCATCGCACGTCCATAGATTGGCCAAATCAGTACTGTCAGACTTATAATCTAGCTGTGAGAAATCTTATTAAACTCACCAACATTGTGTTCATGATTCTCCTTCTTTATACCTGTCATCTGTGACAATAGTTACCAGGCGTAAGTAGTATGTTTAACTACAGTATATGTGCCATTGCATTCTGAGATCTTCATTCTCGTGCAGAGCTCCACGTGAGAATTCCAAGCAGCATATACAGGATTTAGACATGCTTATGTATTTGCTACTAAGACAGCATGTTTAATAGATGGAGTACCACATTTCATTTCCCACTACTGCCATATGCTCCACAGTATTACTGACCTTAAATAATAGACAATGAGCACTCTATTTTTATATGGCAAATTTTGATTGGAGAAAAATGGCTTTACAAACATCGACTTGTGTTTTTGTTTGTTTTTTGTTTGTGTTTGTTTGTTTGTTGACCTGACTATGCCTCTGTTTCTGGCTTCAGTATAACGCATTCAAATGGAGAATGTGAGGAAATAGCTGTGACAAGTTAAAAAAAGAAAAGAACAAAATTGTGGTTACCCTGGTTACCCACATCAAATCTAGTTTCACACTGTGGGGAAAGTACTCATGGTTTTTTAATTAATGTTTCAGAGAATATGAAGATTATATACAGTACACAGTAAAACTGGTCTCCAAGGCTAAAGGACACAATTCATTAAAAAAAAAAAAGAATGTACAGATATGTAAACTATTTGTAAAGCTATTTTTTATGATCAGCATGTTTATTCATTTAATGTATTTTTGGTTTAATCTTAGTTGTTGCATTTGTTGTATGGCATCAGAAATCATTGCATAGACAAAAAAGCACTATTAAAATCATTATATGTGAAACAGTTCCTCTGATGTCTTTCTGAGCATGGTATGTACATAGTGAAGAGGAGTCAGTATATCCAAGAATGTCCTTTTTCAGCTTCATGGCTTGCACAGTTTGGCATTGGCATGTGAATGGTGAAGAAAGGTTAGTTAGTGGTAGGCCTATTACTGCTCCAGGATATGGAACATTGATAGTGAAATCATATCTATTTGCATGATTGGTTATGACAGGAATAAGGAAATTCTTCCGGCTTGAAATATATTGGAGAAAGGACAC
Organism: Electrophorus electricus; assembly: GCF_041902795.1. Classification (NCBI taxonomy): domain Eukaryota; kingdom Metazoa; phylum Chordata; class Actinopteri; order Gymnotiformes; family Gymnotidae; genus Electrophorus; species Electrophorus electricus. Next base: position 10,157,710 of record NC_137510.1, on the reverse strand, counting down.
ACACACACACACACACACACACACACACACACATAGTTTAGGCATGTCAAAATGTCTTATCTATTTATTTTTTAATGAGTATCAAATAAAGTCAATTTCTATATTAGGATTAAGATTTTAACAAGAAAGTATACAATAGTGATGAACGTAGTGGATTTCCTAAGACCTAAAAATTATTTAGCAGTTTTTCAAACCAGATCTTAACTGTAATTTCATGCCAAACTTTGATTCTTGTCAAGGTAAAATAGGATACTCCACATGGAAGGATGAATGACACCTTACCAGAATATAAACAAACAAAAATAAACATAATAAAAGTCGATAAACAAAACAACAGAAGGAATTCGGATTTGGCACTGAGATGATTATTACACTCAGTGATTAGCAAGCATGGGCTAAACAAAGCAGTTGCAACAGATGGCAAATTTAATGTTCTCAATTCATCAGCATAAAATGCTGCATACCTGGGTTAATGAGGGCCAATGGCCACATTACAAGTAATTGGTTTACTATATTAATTTTGCCGCTGTGTCCGCTATGCTGGCAAACACAGCTGCTCTAATTTCAGCAATGTTCAGAAGGCAATTTGTCCAAGTAAATTCCTATAGAGCAGTAATCCAGTTAATTAGATTATTGTTACAGAAGTTTTGTAGTTACTCATTTCAGTAAATAACATTTGTCGTTAATTCACTGCATGGTCATGCGTTAACCTTGAGAGACTCCATGTCATCATAGAAGTAAATAAACCAGTGTGATTTAGTGGATGTGTTAAATACACAAATAGATTTGGTATGAGACAAAAATGAACATACCTAATATAGCAAACAACTAGACAGAGCAGCAGGTGCAAAAATGAAGATGAGGATAGCAGTACACAATACCTAACCATCAGTAAATTGTAAACAGCTTGAACATGTACACAGATGTTCCCCAACTGAGAGAACATTGTGTGCTGTGAGTATAAGCAAATGTTTATCAAAACCTGGTTATCATTTTCTTATCTTACATAAGCAAGCATTCGTGCATTTTTCAATATTTATTATGTTCCCGTAACTTACTTTACTGTGTGTTGCTGATTTTGTAACCACATTTGACAGGGGATTTTTTTTTTTTTTGAATGCAATGCAATATCCAATTTTCATATCCAAAAGATGAAGTGGATTTATTACAGTTATATATTACAGTTATTCGTCTTCTGAACTCACTGTTACAAATATTCATTAACATTTATATTATATTAGCTCATAGCCACTTGATATGCATATTTTTCTTAAAATTAAATTGGTGTAATGGCAGTAACTTCTCAGCAGGAAGATGTCAAGTGACCTGTATCTTTATGACTTCATGTGCTGTGTAAACAGTGAGAAGTATATTTAGTAAATTCACAAATAATGTAGAATTACACACCATTACAAACCATGTGAAAACAGAAGGTGTGCTGTTTATATAGTGATGGGGAAAATGTTTAATGCTGCTTAATGACTGTGATTATGCAGTTGTGATTGGTTAATGACTGTGATTGTGCAGTTGTGATTGCTTAATGACTGTGATTATGCAGTTGTGATTGCTTGATGACTGTGATTATGCAGTTGTGACTGGTTAATGACTGTGATTGTGCAGTTGTGATTGCTTAATGACTGTGATTATGCAGTTGTGATTGCTTGATGACTGTGATTATGCAGTTGTGATTGCTCAATGACTGTGATTATGCAGTTGTGATTGCTTGATGAGTGTGATTATGCAGTTGTGACTGGTTAATGACTGTGATTGTGCAGTTGTGATTGCTTAATGACTGTAATTGTGCAGTTGTGATTGCTTAATGACTGTAATTGTGCAGTTGTGATTGCTTAATGACTGTGATTGTGCAGTTGTGAACATTATTATCTTGTCTACCTGTACTATTTGACGCAGGCTGGACAGGATGCAGGCATAAGTCTGAATACAACGAATACGACCAGACATCCACATCATAGACAATCACTGACACTGAACAGGCTTTATCAAAGGGGTGTGCGTACACTCACAATGATTAAGGTGACGCGGGGATCACTACTAACAAGGAGAGTGTGTCAATATGGGTGGAAAGAAAAGGAAAAACAACACACATGGTGAAATGCAAACAGAAACCATGAAACAAGCATCACCACGTGGGTAGAGGAGAGGGCAGTCACATTAATTAAAGATACATTTAAATATTAGTCCTATCAGCTATACTAATATTAGCCATATTAGCACCTTTGTTTAATTAGAATTTGTTATCTATTTTTCTTTTTTTGTCCTTTGTTAAACACTTCAAAATTCAACACTGACCATTGTTAAACATCAGCACCACCTGCAAAGCAAATCTGAGGTGAGACAGACTTATTTTATCTGTGGGAGCTACCACACATTTTTGGAAAGTAATCAAAAAAATCTTTTAGCTTCTGCCTCCTGGTCACTGCATGGGCCATCAGTCGCTTGGTGAGAATAATCCAGAGTGCCCCAGGGCCAGCGTGCTCGTGTCTCTGAGATAGCTCCGAATAATCATGTCCTGATAACTCCTGCTCTAGCTGGGCTCATCTCCTCAGAAGCCCATTATGTTCTCCAGCGATACTTCACACAGGCGAATAAATGGTGGAATTGCAATCATGCATATTGCGAGCAGAAATGACCCTCTCAAGGCACAGAGAGCTTCCACCGGCACATCACTTATTTTCTGATGACGAGTTCTTTAAAGGGATCTAGGGGATCAGGGCTGCACAGCTCAAAGCCAAATGAAACCCTGTGCCTGTTGTCGTGGGTTACTTCAAAAACCCAGAAACACCATTATTTTCTCTCTCTCTCTCTCTCTCTCTCTTTCTCTCTCTCTCTCTCTCTCTTTATCTATCTCTCTTACACACACACACACACACACACACACACACACACACACACACACACACACACACACTCCCTCTCTCTCTCTCTGCCTTTTGACTCTCAGCAGATTCCTTCTTAACATAATGGATATAATGTAATATTTAGGGCTAAATTTACCATTGTCTACTCTGTGCATTTATACTGTATTCCAGATTTTGTTATACAGCTTAGACATGCTCTTCAACTATTTTTTTTTAATGCTTAATGCTTAATAACATCGGTTTTCTCAAGTGAAAATATTTTTGTTGTGTCCTATTTCTTGATAAATTGAATGACTGACTAAAATAGGGGTGCAATGAGAATAACTGGATTAGAAGCTGTTGGCTTGTTTTCAAACAGTGAACTTTACTAAAGCATTTCCAGCCCAGTGATTAATGAACTTCTCAGTTGCCTTCTGACTAAAATCAGCCATTGTGAAGTTAAGATGAAAAGAGGAGCGAATAGATTTTCCTTGATCCAGTGAGGATTTGAGGACAAAATTGCTTATTGATTTCTTTCACTTTGTCTATCAGAGGAAAGGCTCACATGTTGACCAGTCACAGGGACATATTAGCCTATATCTCTCTGCAGATTGATTGCCCATGGGTTTTGATAGGCTACGCTGGGCCAGCACTAGTGGGACAAGGCTTCCAGAGGTCACTGATGAGTAGCAGTCCATAACCAGAATTTAGATGCAGATGTAAACTTTCCATTGGTTACTTTCATTGAATCTCTCTCTCTCTCTCTCTCTCTCTCTCTCTCTCTCTCTTAGTTTATACTGCTGTTATTTTTGAAGGAGTAGAATGTGAGCATGAAGGTTATCCAGTCGAACTCCTCAAACAGTCTTTATGTAATCAATGCCGCCAGAGGGAAATAGAATGGTAGAGACGCTATTGAGGCAGACAGAAAGCCAGTGATTGTGTGAGAAAGTGACAGAGGCGTTCGCTGCTCCCACTGTGCCCTGTGAGGAGCCAGCCTCCTTCTGATTGCGCTCTCCAAAATCCTCCTGCTCCAGCTTCCATATTCTTTGAAACAGACGGTGACGCCAAAGCTGATTCTATAGTCACACATTGCCAAGTGCATAAAAAGGACATCGATTTTTCAGAGAGATGCCAATTTCCTATCAGGCTGCACAAGCTGGTTTGGTCAAGACTTGCCTGACATTCTTTTCATTGCTGGCAGAAGTTCAACTATTATCAAACACCCAAAACCTCCCAACTTTGGGGTGATTTTTTAAAGCGACCACTGCCTTTCACAAGCAAGACACACATTACAGATGAAGCAATTTGGTTCATTGATTTGAAATGATATGTATTAATTTCTCAGTTACAGGAGCATGAAATTGAATTTGGAATTGGGGGTATTCAGCATGCAGTATCCAAACACATTAAAAAGGAAAATATATGCACATTACTGAAGCATGTTTACTATGATTACATTGCTTCATTTATACTGCCTACTGCAAATGAACTGAACCTAAACCCAGCCAGGGAAATCAAAAAAGCAGTTGGTCTACTCTGGACATTATCACAAGTCTTTTTCAGTTTAGGCAATGTGTTCCTTTTCCTGCACTGAGACAGACTGCTCCCTTAAGTAAAAGGGCTGCTGCAAAGTCAAAAGGAAACTGTCAAACCGAATATTTGGTTTATTCATCTTTCTTGGCTATTTCTTCAAAGACGAGAGCTCCCTCTTTGAAACAGGATCTCATCATTAGTCTCAATGGTGAGCAAAGGAGCTTTCATTCAACAGGAAGTGGGGGAAATATTCTTTGCTGGAGGGTTTAATCAATAGTGAAAAGGTTGAAAATTCATGAAGGTGGTGTAACCATGGAGCTCACAGAGAGCCTTCGATTTCATCTCTGCACCAGGCCTTTCTTTAGGTCCGAACCTTATCTTATATACCAGCAATCTCCAAATGACTCAAACTGGCACACACCAAAAGAATCCAAATATGACAGTGCCAATGCATCTGTTATATATGAGCAGTATTTTGAAAATCTGTTGTTCATGAAGAGGAAACTGGGATTGATGGGAATGATTAGTCATTGTTTAATGTAACCTAAAAATAAGTGTAAAATAGACCACAGCTGGTCATCACAATGAACATGGTCACGTGATGGATTTGTAGCTGTTACAAAACATGTAAATGATACCAATGCATGTAAAGCAGGTACACTCTACTTGAACCTTATAAGCATTCAGCACAAATTTATTGAAACTGGTGATGTGAATGACTCCGAACTACTGGTAATAGGTCTGATTGGGCCATGATCCAGGTCTTGTCACAGCTGACTTTTCTGGACAGTTCCGTTTTGAAGTTTTGATGCAATAAATGCCTATAGGTGCACTGGTGTCGCATCAGCCATTAGCAAGCCGCCAAGGAATGGAACAAAGCAAGAGATGAGAAAAATTAGACTTACTGAAGGTCAGGTACATGGTGACCTTAATTAATGGTTTTAATTAGGGGCTACACGACAGGCAATTTTGATGTCTCGCTTCAAACAGCTACATCATCCACACATGTTTTTTCTCTTCTCTTTGCAGCTATTGCTGCAAACAGGCCATTGGAAACGTGATTTAAGTGGGGAGATGTAATCAGGAGCCTATGCATAATTATAAATGGCAAAGATCAGTGGGTTGAGTTGAGCTGCGTGTACTCACAAGCTTATTTCCATTTGAGTAGAAATGCATGACCCTTTTCAGAGCTTAAATGAAAGCACACAAAGGCACATGGTGGTCTCTGAAAGCTTTCATTGCTCTGCTGACGTGTTAATGAAGAATCAAATTTTTCCTTGAGAGACATGTTTCATTCACAGAACATGCTTTGCATGTGTGGAGGCTAGGTTGTTCTAGAGGCTACGAAGTAGGAAAATCGGTGTTGATTGCATATTGTTTTTATCCAGTAGAACTCTGTGTGACTCTCCATAGCTGGTCACTGGAGAGGGAGTCTGCTCAGAGGTGCAGACCACCAGAGTGATGATATTGACCTAATGTTTAGACTGAGCCGTCTCTCCGGTGCGCTATCAGGTCCAGACATGTTGTGCTGAGGAGAAAGTCGATATGCGGCCTGCATCACTGTCTGAGGCTCATCTCACCTGTTTCAGTGCTTTGGGGGGTTGAAGCTAGGGTTGCTGGTTTGCACGCTGCAACACAGAATGTGTGCTCAGAATTACAAGCACCCTGCGTAATCAAAATTCTTTTGCTATAACCTTGATTATTCGAGAACATTATAGCGTGAAAGAGTGGAAGTTTTGAGATGTCATTTTTACAGTAAACAAGCATAGGTATCGTTCATATTCTAAGGGAAAAAACTTGTTCCTACAGTAAGCCAATTGATGTAACCATGCGATTATGCATTTTGGTAATTATACCTATTTAATGGTACTTACCATTAATCATTGTTGTCAAAGTTAACATCTTGTATTTCCAAAGGAATACTGTTGGTATGGCATGCCATGAGTTTATAAATTATTGTAGAAGTCCTATAATCTGGTGGGATGTGCTTTTCTCACTGAGTCATCAAGTCATCTCACATGAGTCATAATAAGTGCTCGACTGGGAAGAGATGTTGCTGTAGGGATCAGGCTGTCCTGTTCTGTGTAAATCCTGTAGCTCTCAAAGCATGTCTGGATCATTACCCTTTTGCACAGTAATGTTCTGTCCAATTATCATCCTTGAAGTCCTGCTTGCTTCAGTACTCTTGGACTGAAGTGACATGGTGCCTGATTGCTGAATTCTCACCATGTTCTGAATTCTCACCATGTTCTGAATTCTGAATTCTCACCATGTTCTGACCATGGCACCATGTTTTCACAACCATTTCAACCAAATTAAGCCGACAACTTGTGTACCAGTACATACACTATGACTGAAGGACAAATCAAACTGGACATGTTTGCTGAAGTATGTTTACAGCCTGCAAGACTATGGCATAAAACAACTTTGCTGATATGAAACTACAAACATCAAGGTGTCAAATCCAATGAAACAGCACCAGTATCTGGACTTGGTGCCTCCGCACTGAGAGCGAACTGCTTCCTGAGCTATGGGGCCAAAAAAAATGAGGCAAGAAGAAATTGATACCAGAAAACCGGTCTCATCTTCAGGTGAGCAGGAGAGTGGGGTACATTTTGTGCCATGCAAGGTGGTTTGGAAACCTGGAAGAGCAGATGTAGCCAATGAACAGGTACGGAGAAACTACTTATGCACTTGATTTTGTGAGTGTCTCACTGATGCACACACGCGTGCACACTAGTGTGCACAAACACACATGGTCTATTATGCACTTGATTTTGTGAGTGTCTCATTGATGCACACACGCGTGCACACTAGTGTGCACAAACACACATGGTCTGTTATGCACTTGATTTTGTGAGTGTCTCACTGATGTGCACACTAGTGTGCACAGACACACATGGTCTATTATCTCCCTGTGCAAACCAGCTCTCTTTTGTCTTACATACATACACATTTTTTCAGGTTTATGTGGTTGCATGCAATGTTGAGAACTTGCCCATCTTGTCTTCTGTTTCAGGAGCGAAATGCTGTTGTTCTCTGTTTTCAACAGTATGTTCTTGCCAGACTTGAAAACATATTTTTCCTCATGGAAGAGGAATAATGAGATTAAAATGAGAAAGACAGACAAAACCAAAGAGAAAATTAGGTGTATTTTATTTTTTCCTTAAGCTGTTTTTTATACAGAGGAACTTTACATTGTCACAGAAGCATAAATATATATGTACATGTTTTGATATTCACTGAACTGCAATAATGTTGTTGTTTTTTTTACTAAGCTCTTGTAGATGGTCAGGACAGTAGGTTCTTTCTCTATCCACGACCCCTATCCATCTCCACAATCCCTCCAAAGTCCCAATGTATTTGCTCATTTTCAGCCTGCCACTTTATATGAAACTACTGGTGACGTAGCGCTATTGCGAACTGACGTCACTGGCTCTGTCATCTGCAGCTAACAGATACGCCAGATGAGAGAGAGAGAGAGAGAGAGAGAGAGAGAGAGAGAGAGAGAGAGAGAGAGAGAGAGACTTTAACAAAATAGCTACGTTTCCATCGACTTTCTGCTAGCGTTAAAATTAAAATTTGTGAAAAGACGTTTGCAAACCTTTCTTCTAGACTACTTGTTTCCCTCATTTAGCGATATAAATGCGTGGCGTGATGACGTAATTTAATTAAATATTAAAAACCGATATAAAAAGCTTACCGATATAAAAAGTTGGGTTTAACATGTTTAAATCCCTAATTTCATATATGTCTCAAATTGCGTACGTTTCTTAACTTTCGCATAACAACTGATAAGGGTCACAAGACAAGGTGGACATACTCTGACCGCTGCTAAATATTAGCCAGTTTCTAATAATTATGTGCCATCTTATTATAACAAATAACCTATTAATATCCAAATGAAACGGCGGGGAAATAAAACTATTCGCACGAAATTTAATTGGATACTTATAGCAGTATATTCGTGTAAGAAACATTACGAGTTGATAAAAACCTTACATTACTAGATAATTACCGGGGAACTATACATGAAAAAAAGCTTTTTATTATTATTATTTTAAGAATTATAGCCCTATTTCAGTACTCCCCATTTACTGCGCAGGATGTGGCTGACCGTGAGTGGGGGGGGGACCGTGAGTGACTACAGGCTATTTGTGTTGTTGCGAGGGAAATCCTATCAGGATGCGTAAATGTTATTTTACCCAACAAAAATTGATATTTTTTTGTTTGTTGTGTTGTTGTTGTTGTTGTTGTTTTGTAAAATCTAAGGAATCGATCATTTTATCCGCTAAAGTTGAACAGAAAACATCTTGTTGACATTTGTATAATTCTACCGACAATTTCCGTTTCTATTGCCTATTGATAAACATTTTTATGTGCAAAAGTCATTTTTCTTTAAAAACAAACAAACAAACAAACAAACAAAAACAGTTGAATGGAAACGTAGATAATGCGAATAATAATTATAAGCTCTCTGAATAAGACACAAGGCCCGTGATGAAGACATGTTTAACTCTGAACTCCTTTACCCTTCCTGCCCAAGTGGGCCACCTGAATCATATCAGTGCAATCCTGTGTCACGCGTTTACTTTAATCTTAAAAGTGACATACTTATGCAGAGAGTAAGACAAATTCTATATTCAAAACATCCAAACTTGGCTACGAATAAGTTGAAAATAGTATTCTATAGTGATATTGTTTCACCTGACTGTCATCTAGTGGACATTGTGGTGTATTAACCCTAATTTGCATCATACCCTGATCATTAATTTCTTCTTACTCCAGAATAGGAAACGTGTAAAATGTAATCACATTGCAAATGATATTCAATCATCAAAGTGATTCTCTATTAAGCAACAACATAGTTCCCTAGTGTTTACAGTGGTGACCATTTTTGTAATTCACAATCAATAAATTGGATACCAGCCATCACCACAACTTGGTTCAGTGAAATGTAAACAGAAGCGGACTAGCATAAATATTATCTAACAAATATTATTGCTCAGTATGCCCTGATCTGAGACCAGCTCTTGACCAGAACTCTGAATTATTTAGTTGATCCAGGACAAACATGGATTTCACATAATATTCAACATTCTCTTTATGAAGGAACAGCCCTACCAAAATAGTGCTGCAATGCAGTAAGAGACAGATCATCTTTAAATTATTTGAAGTGGGAACTCATACAGTTAGTAAATAATGTTACCCAATTTGCACAAAAATACATATACATTTACATCCATTCTGACCATGACCCACTTTAAGTGGCATGTAAATCCTCCTTTATGGTAATGAGTACAATCTCTGTCTCTACCCCACCTGAACTGGACGTAACCCAGACCCTGCATACATAATTATCTACCTGAAAATACATTTGCTTTTACTCACTTTATCAATTTGGCATTATAACCATGCCAGCTTTAGTACCTGTGTAACTTATCACATAGTATGAACACCCACTCTAGTGCCCAATGCTACTGGAAAATTCCATAAATCTGTCTTGAAAAGTATCCTCTCTCATACAAGTTCTAAAAATAACTGCTGCAGCCATCCCAGATGATGGTTCTGTAAGAGCAAATGACTTTGAACCACAACACTAAAATATGCACTAAAATATGTAATATATGTTTATGTTGTGCACTTTTGTCAAAAAAAAAAGACACTCCTCACACAGCCAGAGTGGAGCTTGAAAACAACATCCTGATACTGGTTTCAGTTAAAAAGAGCCTTCAGAAAAGATGATAGGCAGGGTCTCTGTGTGCATAGTGCACAATACTACTGGAACTGTTCTGTTCGATCATTTCGCAGACACGTTTGGGACATTTAGTTCATATAGATAGATAGATAGATAGATAGATAGATAGATAGATAGATAGATAGATAGATAGATAGATAGATAGATAGATAGATAGATAGATAGATAGATAGATAGATAGATAGATATTCAAAATTGTAGTAAAGAACAGTTACCAGAAAAACAGAACATTTCGGACAGAGGTCCTTCATCAGCTTTGCAAGCAAGAGTCATGAGTCAAGTCAATTCACCTTTATTTTAACAGCAAATATAAAAGATAACTAGTGTCAGAATTATCCTGCTATACACAAAGGATTCAATCACCCAATACCCCCTGAGCAGTGATTAGTGTTCTTTTAACAGCACATTATGTTAAGAATGAAGTGTTTAGCCATAATGGAATTTGGTAAGATGAGACTATCTCAGCTCCATCAAGACAGCTGGAGCTCTTTGAGGACCCTGGAATCTCTTACAGTAATCTCTTATTACTATAGTATTAGGTATAATGTTCTCAAGCAGTGGACCTGTGAGATATACTTTTCTTTTTATCTCAGAGAGCAGCACAACAAAGGGAGGTTCTGGAAGTTCTGTCAGTGTGAAAAAAGCTTCAGATGTACAAATGGATCTGTACATTCTGTAGATTGTGTACATATATACCCAACCATATACATTGTACATTGTGTATATAATCATAATATACATATATTGTACATACATTGTTAATATATTTTGTACATACATAGAATATATATATTTATCTGCATATATATTTTTTTCTCTATGCACCCCTGGTTCTCTTCCTCAGTTTGGACAGAGCACTCTCCACCATTTCACTGCGAGTTATACTGTGTATGACTATGTATGTGACAAATAAACCAAACTTGAACTTGAACTTGAACTTGAGATGAATAGGAGACCTGAAGTGTTCACACCAAAGGGGAAAAAATGCACCAGTGTTCTTAATGTGAGAATTTACAAGCATTTTCAATCTGTACAGCGTTCACACGGATGCTCTGAATATGTGAAGAGATTTAGCACAACAAGATATCTAATGACTCATCAGTGAATTCACCCAAGCCTTAGAAATGTTGTCAACTGAGACAAATGCTTTTCACAGGGAGCACACCTAAAAATTCAGCAGATTGCTCAATACAATGAGAAGTCTATCCAGTGCCTAGACAGAGACAAATGTTTCTCCTATTCAAATAATCTGAGAGAACATTTTCTTTTCTTTATTATGTTGATTTTTATTGAACACTTAAAGGCACTTAAAGAACAAAGAAACAGCTCTTTGGTACAGGGAATATTAACTGCCAGGACAGGCTACATCCTGACCAAATCTTCTTACTCCTTGGTCTTATAAATGATACATTTACAATGGCTATAAGATTGATTAGAAATTAAAAGTCTTGAATGAATCTACTGTTTATTTCTCTAATGGAAAATCTATACTACAGATAAAAATGTAAATGATTCGGAGAAATACTGAATATTAACAATACACTAACAATGAATAAATGAGAAATTTGAGATGCTTCAAAACTTATTTGTGTTTCAAAATCTACATTCATATCAGATACCTACCAACTCACTTAGGAACTCATTTAAAACTGATATTATTTTCCTGCATTGCTGTTTGCAAGGATCATTTTTATAGGCTGCACAAGCTGTCCTCTTCCTAAAAAGGTACATTGGTTGAATTAAACTGGGTGAAGTCTGGCATTGCTGATATATTGAATCTTCTGTTAGGTCTTCCAAGTTCCAATAACCCTGAAAGTAATTTATCTGAGGTGATGTTGAATAATTTCATTATGGGTGACAGTTTGTCCCAAAACATATTCCCTGGAAGGAAAACACAATTTATTTAATTTACTGATAAAACTTTGCTATCTGCCAATCTCAACTTGAATAAAATAGCCGGGGGGTGAACAAACATCAAACATGAACAGGTTGAGATGAGCTGTGTCCTTCAGTAATGTTAGTAGAAGAATTATATACCATATGAAAGTTAATGTTAGCCAACTTATGAGGTAATAACAAGAATATTTACAGGAAAATGATGTTTAAAAATTGAATTAGACATATTAATAACATAAAACATAAAGGATCACAGAGATTCTGTATACTTATAAAATGATCTATGTACAGAGCAGTGTCCTCTGTAGAGGCCTCTGCAGGCTTCTGCAAAGAATTCTGGGTATGCCTCTGCAGACCTCTGTATAAGGCACATCATCTTTCCACCAGGTACAGGATGGTAAAAATTACATTCAAAGAGAAGACTTTTCTAAAAAAAAAAATACATAAGATGAAGTCTTTTTTATTTTAAAGAGAGGTCTTCTCTTGGAATGTAATGGTGCAAAGCTCAAACTGGTGTAGGTATTGAACAACAATTTGTAGATATATTTAATAATGTATGGTAAGGATATATTTGGGAAGATTTCAAACACTTGGATGTAAAAGAAGCTTGGGTGATAACATAATCACTCCGGAAAATTGTATAAAAATTGTAGTTCTTTGTGTGATTGTCAGACATTCTCTGGAGGGTGCCTCAATAATGCTTGGTTATCGTTGACTTGCAATAAAGGATGGGACCAGCTATTCTCTTCATCTAATGCTGAGGTCTGCATCTTTATTTTCTATTTGAATGTATAGATTTAAAACTAGTAAATGGGGGATTCAGGAACAACACAACTGAGAGAAAGCCATTATTTTTAATGTCTTGCTTTATTTTATTATGCTTGCATAGTGCTGTATGTTTCATCCTAAATTCATCTATACAATTGTATCTGAGGTGAAAATGGTGAAGAGAATTCTTACCAGTCCATGAGGAGAAAAGAGGAACCACTCTGTTCAAGTTACCCTTAGTAGATAAGATTGAACTACAAGCCAGTTTTATTGTAGTATTGTTTATTGTTGTGGTTGCAACATGTTATGTTAATTTGTCATTTGCCATAAGTAACATTTGTATCATCACTCAGTGGGTGAGTAACTGTAACTCAGTAACTCAGTGGGTGAGTAACCTGGGTTTGTTTTATTCAGAGAACTATGTTTTAAAGTGATGGTATTTTTATTTATGTGGATTACATTCATATCAGGTGACTCAAGTCACCTTTATTTCTATACTACTATAAAAGACTAGTGTCTGCTAAAATGCTACACCATTTCATTTTAAAATAAAGCATTAAAATGCACAATGCATGCAACAATGAAACAATAGACACACTATATAACCAATGTAATTAAAATATGGCAGAAAAGCTACAATGGGAGGACAGAACAAACCAGGACAAAACATAATACTGAGTCTTTAAAAAAGACTTGAATACCTGAGAGAATAAGAGAGTTTTAAGATTGACTTAAAAACATCTACTGTAGGGGATTCTTGTATAAAGCATAAGATTATTCCAGAGTCTTGGGGCAGCAACAGAAAAAGCCCGGTCACCTTTAAACTTCATCTAAGAGTATGGAACGTCTAAGCACAGTTGACTAAAAGATCATAGAGCTCGTAAGGTGGAATGAAAGTAGAGGAGGTCAGAGATATAGCTTGGGGCCAAGTCATGCAAAACTTTAAAAATGAATAATGAATCATTTAAATTTACTCTGTTTTGCTGGTAACCTCTGCAGTGATACCAGTACAGGGTGAATATTCTCCATTTTCTTGGTACCACTCAAGAGCCTTGCGGCTGCAATTTGGAAGTTGTTAACAAGTAAAGTTGTAAACTTGACAGACCAAGCTAGCAGATTCTCAGAAACAATGAATTACAGTAGTCAATATGAGAGGAGAGAAGAGCAAATTCTTAAAACACAGGATACTTTTTATTTTTGCTACACTCCTTGAAAGAAGTTGAAAAAAGCTTCCTCTCCCAGCAGCATTCATTTGCTTTTCAAACTTAAGATGTATGGGTTTTTTTTTTACATCCAGCAATTTATATCTTTCAAACATTAAAGATATAAAGACGCAGAGAGTGATTATTGCATGGTTTAAGTGTATTGGTAAAGCTTTGGGTCATCTGCATAACAATGATATGGAATTTTGTACTTCTGAAAAAAATGCATGTATACAGAAAACAAAATTGGTACCATGAGGTACCCCACATGTAATATGTGCTGAGGAGAAGGAAAAATGACCCATCTCGACATACAAGGTTCGCTGGATGCCAACACCACACTTCAGGTGATCTAGAAATAAATAAAATAGAGTGATCAATAGTATTAAAGGCTGCATCCCAAAAAAATGCCCTGGAGTCTATATTATGCTTATAGCAAGAATAACAAACACAGGTCTCTTATCCCAAATACGTTTTTGTAAATTTAGGCGAAAACATTTCCCATCATTTGCCTTTGTGTTTCCAAGCCAGTCTGATAAAGTCTTTGCTTCTCTTTGAATCTCTGAAGCAGATCTAATTAGGGCCCAAGAGGCTGCCTGGTGATCCATGTACCGTCCACTGCACCAACAAGTACATTTGTTAATTTACTACTAGAAACTACTACTGCTACAATTACTACTGTGTGCAGGCTACATCAATAAAAATAAATACATCAATAAATTCCTCTCAAGGTTTCTTCCTCATGCTCTAGGGAGCCCCTGGCTTGCTCACTGGGGGCTTTTTGTAACATTTGTAAAGCTGCTTTGTGGCAACATGTGTTGTAACATTTAACTTTTTTTGACAATATACCTTTAATTTTTAATCCCTGGAACTGAATGAAACAATATATATTTCTCCTCAGAATTGAACTAAAAGACCTTCATAGTGAGAGGTTGTGGCACTACTCACTAAACCATGATGCATACAGCCAGTTAATTTAATACTTGAAACATACTAACTACATCATTAAACTTAGTAGCTTTGATTTTTGTTGGCCTTGGATGTGGTGTAAGCAATGCAATTACATTTTTGAAAATACATATAAATGTTTTATAATTTCGTGTTTTTATATACGCACATGTGCAGTTACAGTCCTTAGAACCCACGCAAACCAGTGGAAAACTAGTGGCCTCTATCTTTTTTGAGGTAAAACTGCACGTGAACTTTAAGTTCAGAAGTACTTAATGAGTTATGCATGGGTCAGAATACTTTTAAGTTACAAACGAGTTTAGGTACTACTTTAATTATGAAGAGTTTTAGGAAAGGCTCATCAATTTGAAAAGTTTAAGAAGTATTTAGCATTACAAATGTTTTGGGAAATCAACCCTAAATTGATTTTTCTTTCCATATATGAATTTCTGTTCTTTATTTTCTATTTTACTCTTTCTCTGTAAGAGTTACATTACAGGCATGGGAATGGTGTGGTGTCTAATTTTGCATATTTATTTTTTTAGTCATGAGTACCCAAATAGAATCTTACTAGTTTAGTATAAATGTATGAAAAGAATGCTAAAACAAATTAATTCTGACATTGTTAACAAAAGGTAAATAATCTTTAATACTTTACATATGTAACAATGTTAAGTTTTCAATTTAAGGTTATATTCAAGTTAATGTTCTATTCATGCTTGAACTCATTCTTTAAAATATGCATTAAGAAAAGTCAAATAAATCTGTGCTTGACATGTATAGGCTCAAAGGATTTTGAAGTGGAATAGCATTTTTTAGGTCAAGAAATAAATGACATTTTGCCCAGATGTGGTTGAGTGTTACAGTCAAGTTGAGAGGAAGAAGGCAGTGTCAAGTTAGTCTTCATGGAGCTTTTTCCTCCATAATCCTGAGGTGAGCTACTGCTTGTGTGCATTTTTGTCTCAGCTGTACTGAGTTGGGCTGCTCTTTTGAAGTGGGAGATGATCTGTCAGGCTCCCACTTTCCCAAGCATGCCTTCTATATTAAAGCATTTGGAGCATCCCCAGGCTCCAAGAATTCCAGAATCCCTCAGCGCTTTTTAATCTCTTTGTCAGATACTGATCCATTAAAGAGCTCAGAGACAAATGTGAGTGCCCTGCTTGGAGCAACACTGATCAGGCCTGCAAGGAATGGGGGGTTGTAATGAGAGAAGATTAAGATTGCATTGTCGGAGCTCATTGTTTTTTTGAATATATATATATATTCTGGAATCAAATCTGTGCCAGAAGGTTTTGTATCTATTAAAGACATTCATATGTCTAATAAATACATCCTTGTGTGCACAGAGCTGTTTGCATCTGTAATATTACGGTTTGTAATTATACATCATGATTTGTATTCATAATAAATGAAATTGTGTTGGAGACTTCTGCTTTGATGATGTAGAAGGGTAGCTCCAGATTACCTGAGCTGCTACAATTTTCTTTGCACCGGATTTTGTGTGATAAACACATTTACCATTTATGGAACAAGTAACAATATTTTCCAAACACCTTGATCACAAAATGAGAAGCTCTAAAGAGAATCAAATTGTTAGTCAGCCTCTAGCAACACATGCTAACACTACTTTAGTGGGCAGGCTACCTGTCATGGCAGCTTCGTCTTCAGCAAAGGAACAGTCTCCCAGTGATGACAGCAATAATTCTCTCAGCAGGTAATCACCGAACTGGCCAAACATCAAACTGGTATCTTGGAAGACATTGCTGATTTGATTCAAAGATCTGTGGAACCACTCAGGAAAAGCATGGATGCATTTCGAGAAGCTCTGGGCTCTTTTCAGAACTGGCTCATATCTGCAGAAGTCCCTGGCTTTGGTGGCTGCCAAGACTGTCATGAAATTTTTGCAAACCCACAACATATTCTTGCTTGACCATGTCAAGGATTTATATCACAGACATGCTCCCTGAGCCCCCAGAATTGGAATGGGCATATGGCAATACAAGGCCTGCACATTCATTACATGCTTTTTTCCAGTCTCAGGGCAAGGAGTGTGCTCTCCAATGTCCCAGGCATCGTAAGATGAAATACAGAGAAACTAGTCTTTTACCCAGACATGAGCACTGCTTTCATGCTGGAGTCAATGAAATCAAGCAAGCAGTTAATACCTTTATAAGATAAATGTACATTTCCAACTTCTCCGCCCTGCCTCACTTTACATTTCAGAGAAAATCTTTTATTTTTGAATCACCCAAGGAAGCAAAGTCATTTTACAGTCGGTGCATTACCAGCAGGGAATATTCTAACTGTACTATTACTTTGATACAGGCTAGTTGTATTGTTCTACTGCTGAACTGAATACCTTAGTTTTGATCAGAGCTGAAAATGATCAACTTTATGATTTTGTTCTTGATGTTAGAGCGAGCATCATAAAATGACTAATACAGCTCTTAACAGTGGTCGTGATGGACAAAAACAGGTGGGCTCCTTTTTTTTCATTTCATGCTACATTTATCTTTTGCGTCATTCATTTTCAGTGAGAGCTAGCGAATTTAACTTATTAAGGCGGCAGCGCAAATGTTGAAGTGGGTGGAGTCGGCGACACGACAAAGTTGAACCAGATCCGGTTTGTGATCTGTCCACTTCCTATTCATCGATTATATCACATAGATCACTGCACAACGTGAGAGGGCGCCCCCGAGAGAGTCCTCAATGAATCGGGGTGAATGGAACTAAATGTATCATCGTATACAGACAACATAGGAACATTAAATTCAAAATATTGTTCTGATTTCTGGTGTGATTAGGATGACATAACAGTTTGAAATGGATTGGTTAATCACAAGGTGACTGTTAGTACTTGATGCTGAGTAGCCTTCGGAGTGAATAGGATAGCTAGCTAAACAAGATAAATAAGAATAAATACAATATAAATTTAAAAAATAAGTTACAATATGTTTTAAGTTAAATTAGAATAAATACAAACAAATGCAATAACATCGTGTTTGGACAAAATTATCTTGAGAGATAGGTTGAAAAAAAAAAAAAAATTGTTTCCAGATTTCTGCTTGATGCTCCAGCTGTGCACTGTAGACTCCAGTAGCTTATAGCACAGTAAAATCATGGCAACCATAGTTCAGCTTGGGTTCAGAAACGATTACAGGCGATGAGCGTCGAGCGTCTTTGGCGACAAGAGGTGGCGTTAACTAGATAAGATAGCTAAATAGCTATTCTAGTCAAACTAGAGTGATGTAACAATAATGTTTAAAAAAAACTGCAACATATTTTGGTTTTGTGATATGTTATTTTCAATTTATCTCTGCGCATCATCAATTCATACGTTTCAGCAGGGAGGTAAATTTTTACAACAGATGTTGACACAAAGTAGCTTTATAAAGGTCCGAGTCCAAGGCCCCAGTGATCAAGCCAAGGCAGTCAGTGGCAAGGAAAAACTCCCTAGAACATGAGTCAGAAACCTTGAGAGAAACTAAGACTCAATGTGGGGGACCATCCTCCTCTTGCCGAGTACTAAATAAGTATTTACTACCATTACAAATAAAGGGGGTACATAACCGATTTCGGACGAAGCCTGGATCGTTTTTAAGCGTGAAGCAAGTTTTTATTGGCGTCAAAGATGCTTTTATTTTGAAGATATTTTTTGTTGTTTTTGTTGCTGCCTTCACGTGGTTGTGTTTGCGATTGAATTCATTTAGCTAAGTAGGTTAGTTTTGTAGATTGCCCAAAGAACATTTTGTGCTGAATATATGTAACGTTAACGACCACTCTGTTGTGTCAGAGTAACTTTAGACCAGGTTAAAACAACAGCTTCTCGACTTATAATTTGCTGTTTATATGACAGGGTGTTGAAAAATTAGCAAAAGCTAGCTGGTTACCTAACGCTAGATAGTGGAGTTGATTGTTTTCATTCAACTTAGTGCAGTCATGCAGTGGTCGATAAAATAGATTATCCACACGCAAACGGATCTCTGTACTGATCACCACTTCAGTAATAATGCAGACGGTTATCACTAGGACAGAGAGAGAACGCTCCATACCTAATAAATGTCAAATAGATGGGAAAATGGTTTCACAGCGATCTATAAATGCCAGTGGAGAAACTAACTGTAATTTCGAGGTCGTGAAGAGAAAGCTTGGTTTATCTTCAGCGAGCCACATAGTTGAATCTTTTGAAGATCCCGAAGTACCTGACATTAGTGAGTATAGATGGTGAAAGATTCCCCCTCTCTCTTACACACCCACACACACACACCGCGCGCTCCAATATGTATTAAGCGTTGACAAGTTTGTGCAACAGGAAAGTCCTACCGGTGCTTTAGGGAAATTCTGTTTGCACTTTAAATAAATATTAAATAACATTAGCCTGCGCACCAAAAGTGGTAAGACATTTAAAATATATTGAAACTATTAAAATATTTAAAATATTATTAAATATTTGAATATTATTAAAATAATGAAAATATTAAGCAAGTAGCTATACAGAGGAAGCTGATCACGTCTTAGATTAAACTGAAAACTAGACTCTACGGATGCGTTCACATTACTAAACTGAAGTGATTCAGATCCCGTTTTTGCCATAATGTGACACAGCTCCGATTTTGGTCAGGGCTAGGCGGACGCGGGGACCCGGTCTTGTTGGATCAGATGTGGATCCGATTCGCTTCACGGCGAGACCGGTCCGAACTCAAGTGGCGTTTCTCCCGTACGCACGCGCTTTAACGTCGTCGTCGTCATCCGCGAGCACCGGCACCGTCTCCTCTTCCGCGACCCCACGCCCCTTAGCGTAGCAGCGCTGGCATCAGCTGCGAAAAAGGCAAACGCTACCCGTCTGCTCTTGACCGTCGTCTTGTCCCGAGCATTTAAAGTTGAGGAGCTGTTCGCCGTTCCTAATGGCAAAATGCGAAGTGTACGCGAGCGCCTGGCGTGTCCGGTTTTAATCTCAGACGTCTGCACGCGTAAATGCATCTCTGCCGCCGCCATCTTGCTCAGGGCTTCTGACTATGGATGGCCCAGTCAAATAAACCATGCCAGACTTTTGTGCCGCTTTTGGATGTTCCAAAGAAAGAAATGCCAGAACTAAGCAACTAGGAGTAACATTTCACAGGTGAGAAGTTCGTACAGTGTAGTACTGTCACGATTGTTTTGAATTTGATATCACACTGAGTAATTGGCTACCATAAAGTGACTGTGCCGACAGTAAAATAAGATAACGTTAGTTTGTCAGGTAAAGGAAAAATGATGCTGAAAATGATATTTGTAAGCTATATTGTTGTGTGTTAGTGTGTTCAGTAGTCCTAAATTATTTAGATACTTCATACTGTTAAATCTGTTCAGTGGTACTAACTGATATAGCTACAGTAACCTTTATGCCTTAATTGTAGCTTACAAAATCATTCAGAACTGCATTGCATTGTTCAGATGGGATTGTGTTGTTTGTAGGTTTCCAAAAGACAAAGTTAAAAGAAAGGCATGGACTGCAGCCCTGAAGAGAAGAGACTTTGAGCCAAATGACTATTCAGTCGTCTGCAGCTGCCATTTCAAGTCAGAAGACTTTGACAGGACTGGACAGACAACTCGTTTAAAGGAAGGAGTTATCCCGTCAGTTTTTACATTTCCTGACCATCTTTGCAAAGTTAGTGTCGTCGGAAATTGTTTCTGTATAAATAATGACAATTTGTCATGTCTTAATCAATCTTAATCTTTCACTAACACACGTAATGCCCAATAAACCTAACAAAAATACACTATTAAAAATTGTACCCACTGACTTAAATAATCTACTTTATGTCCAGCTGCCCACTCCGATCGGGATATCGCATAAAGGAGCTGCAGAATGTCCAGATGTTCACGATCGTCTGTCAGAGGACTTAGAAGAGTCAACCTCAGTGAGTTACAGTGAGCAACAGTTGCTTTAACCACCTTTGCAGGATGCTGGGCATATATTATAGTGACATTGATAAAATGTGGAGAACAAATGTAAATTATTATAAAACTAATATTTTTCAGGATCATCAGTATGCCCTTGACCCAGTTAAAATAAAAAAAAAGTTAACTGAGACTCAGGAGAAGGTGGAGGATTTGCAGCAGGACTTAAGAAATGCCAGGGATCGGGAAAGGAGACATAAGGAGACAGTGAATTCCCTGCTAGAGGATTTAAAAAATAAAAATGTACTAAGAGAGGAACTGCAGCAGAAGCCTGACTTCTACTCTGGTTGGTGTCTTATTACATGTATAGATTGCTGTCTCACCACTGCTCTGAAATGTTTACTGAAAAACAACACTTGATGATAAAATTTGATTTGTTAAATTATTAAAAAAAAACACACATTTGTAAATCAAGCTAATTGAGCTTACAACTGCGTCATTTCATTTAACGTTTTCTAATTAAACTGTCTGACGTTCTATTTGCTTAAAGGTTTCTGTAACATTTCAAAATTTGTATGTACACAAATGTATTCTAATGTTTATCCCACAATTTTAATGTATAATGTTTTGTGATGGTTTCATGATTAATGTATAGTTGTTCAAAGGTGGGTACAGTAGCCAGAAGTAGTCATTTAAAAATAGTGGTTTTCAGAGGTGGGTAGTCATTTAAATTAGAACTTAACTAAAAACATTACTCAAGTAGCGAGTTCATATCTCATTATATCTCATCTAAATAGGATGTGTATAAGATTCAGTGGCATCTAGCAGTGAGTTTGCATATTGCAACCAACTGAATACCACTATATCACCACTCTTTCAAAGCGTGAAGTAGTAGTAGTAGAAGTAATAATAATATGTTTAATTTTGTTTCTCATACTCAAGGTCGCTCTACATATTCCATACATGAAGCCTACATCACACGACAGTCAACAAATTAAAAAACAGAATAGGGACAAACAGAAACCTAATCAGACATTTAAGGGGGCAGGGGAGATCTGAGGGGAAAAGTTTTAAGTTCAGTTTTAAAGTAGGAAAGTGACTTTAGATGGAGAGATTGTGGTAGTGTTTCATAGTTTCAGTGCCATGACACTGAAAGGTCTTTCCCACGTGCAGAGACAAATCTAAATTTAGGAATTGGGAGAAGACCAGCACCAGAGGACCTAAGTGTGTGGTGTGTGGTGTGGGCAGTATAGGTGTAAAAGTTCAGCTAAGTAGAGGGTTGAAAGTTCATGCAGAGCTTTGTATGTGAGTAGAAAAACTAAACTGAATGCGTAGTGGGACAGGTAACCAATGTAGCTGATCCAGAATTAGAATGATGTGGGCCGACTTTTTAGTATGGGAGAGAATGCTGGCACATGCTGGAGTGAGCAGCTGGTTTTGTTTGGAATGCCAATGAAGAAGAGCTGCAGTCAATAACACAGGATGAAAGCGCGAACCTGCATTGCCAGCATCTTGTTTGGCGAGCATGGGCTGAAGTCGAGCAGTGTTATGGAGGTGGAGAAATGCGTTTTTAACCTGACATGGGGCTCAGGAAAATGAGGAGTTAAAAAGTACACCAACGTTACGAACCAAGGTTGAGAGTAAATTCAGAAAGAAAGCAGAACCTATGGTGGGCATTAGGTGCCAAGCTACTTCTAAAATGATATCACCATTTACAGCTGCAATGTAGTAGCCATAATATTTAAAGTGATGGGGTTACTTTAGATAGATATTTAGAAATAGTATTTAGTTATTTACTCTGTAAATCTAGGTTGTAGCTTCCATATTAGATATTGCAACTTGTTCCACATTGCGTTATTGCTAATGGCAACTAGCTGCTTTGCATGCTAATGCAGGGTAACGTAATGGTAAAAAAACTTTATTTGAACTGTTTGTGAGAGCTTTAGCAAGATGTATGTTTTTCACGCTCTCTCTCTCTCTCTCTCTCTCTTTCTCTCTCTCGCTCTCTCTCGCTCGCTCTCTCGCTCTCTCGCTCGCTCTCTCGCTCTCTCGCTCGCTCTCTCTCTCTCTCGCTCTCTCTCTCTCTCTCGCTCGCTCTCTCTCTCGCTCTCTCTCTCTCTCTCTCTCTCTCTCTCTCTATATATATATATATAATTTTATTTTGCTTAATGTTTTTGCTACTTTGATAACAAAGGTTCAACTTCCTTTGCTTTTTCGTGCTACGTAATAAGTATATTTCTCCATTTGTCAAAAATTGGGTTCTCAAACCTCTCACAACATAAAATGGTTGGCTAGTACCGGCAGCAACCACTGATGATTCTTTTTTCTACATCTTCCAACTTGTGCGCTGCTAAATGCAAGCTGCCACTTCAACTTAAAAATGCAAAAGGAGCCTGTAAAAAAAACAAACAAACTAGAGTCTGTGATTAGTTTGTCTATCCTGGGATACTACAGAAACATGGTGGCCTCCATCACTGCGGCCTACGGTAGAAGAGGTCCAATTCCCCATGTAAATATAAAGGGTTCATTTTAAGCTAATAAATACAATTACTGTGTAATCACACGTTATACACTAATGAAAATATGGCTTTTTATACTATATTTAATTTCTTCCAATAGTTTCCCCCTAATTCTTAAACAATGCACCTTTTAATAATCAAAATAAGCCTGCCAAATCACAGCCTGATTTAGGTAGCACATAGAAACGCCTAATCAGATATGTCCAATGCATAATTTCTATTCAAACCAATTAAGTAAATAAAACGTTTGCCACCTTCAAATGGTGTACCATCTTTTCATTTAAGATACTTTTAATTAACTTGACACTGCATAAATACTACTACTGTCTAAAAGGTTATTAGAGAAGACTGTCAGTGACTTTGAGTGAACATGTATATCCTAAAGTGAATTTGTGGCTTTTAGTCTTTCCTGCGTCCAGGCTCCAGTGAGCATGTGCAGCGTATGACAGGAGTCATCCAGTCCACCGGCACCTGCCTGATATGCTTTTAGAGAAAAACTCTGTTGTCTATACATTTATATGAGATTAAAGCTAAATTTGTATTTTTCGTCTCTCTTCTATAAACATACACCCCTAAGTCATGTACAAAGCTAACATTTATCACATATATGTAACTTGCATTGTAACTTTGCACAACCCTGCTGATTCTCTGTGTATTTTTTGTACGTGTGACTTAAAATGTAAATGCGTTTCTTAAAAAAAAAAGGTAGCCATTTCACATGCAATAAGAAAAATTCATATACTTTGAAACTAATTATGTTCTAAATAAGAAGTTTGACCAAATAGCCATTACCATAAATACATTCCTGCCATTTGTAGCAAACCAAATCTCTTGAAACATTGGTTGAAAGTTCAGCGAGTGAACTTTAATTCAGCGAGTGATTTTAATTATGGATTAGACCTCCTGTCTCGGTAGACACGCATTAGGAGGCATAGCTTCTCCTGATCATTATGGCAGCGTTGACACATTGCTCCCATGAATAGCAGAGAACAGTGCGGGATCTGTCTAACACTCTCGCTCTCTCTCTCTCTCTCTCTCTCTCTCTATATATATATATATATATATATATATATATATATATAGATAGATAGATAGATAGATAGATAGATAGATAGTGCCAGTGTGCACATGCATGCCATTTCTGAGCAAAAAATTGGAATTGAACAATGTGGTAATGTGAACGTAGCCTACGAGGTTGGACCTTATTTAAATTGTAAGTGAACAGTTGCCTCTCTTGGTCCTCCCTTGGATGGGTTTTAGTACACTCACAAGCACTGCCATGAGTGTAAGAGTGTGCATGAATCCATTTTTTTAAAACATTAGTAGTTGTTCACTTAATAATTTATTGCATCAAAGTAATGTATTTATTGTCATGAATTGATTGTTACATTGCAACTTGTTTGTGATTGTCTGTTAGTGATGTTATTAAAAATGATCCCTTTTTGTCCCCCATCAGAAAATGACAATACTGAGAAGAAGTGCTTCACATGCTCGTATTGTGGCAGGAAGTTTGCAAGGCGTCAGACATTGGAGCAACATGAACGAATCCACACAGGAGAGAAGCCTTTCCGGTGCTCGGAGTGTAGCAAATGTTTCAGACAGAGATCTGCTCTGCGTGTGCATAGGAAAGGTCACACAGGGGACAAAGCTTTCGAATGCTTTGTGTGCTTCAAGAGGTTTTATAGATCAGGAGACCTGAAAGCACATTTGGGAATTCATACAGGCGTGCGAGAACACAACTGCTCTGTATGCTCAAAAGGGTTTGGACGGCCCAGTGATCTGAGGAGACACATGCAGACTCACGAAGCTGACCCTGTGGTAGTCGATGTAGACAAGAGCCCACACGAGTGCTCTCAGTGTGGAAAGAAGTTCACTCGACGTGCGCAGGTTGAAATCCACCAGCGAGTGCATACGGGAGAGAAGCCTTACTGCTGTGCTCATTGTGGGGAGAGCTTTCGCTGGAGACAGAACTTCAAAGCTCATCAGCGTAATCACACGTGTGAGAAGCCGTATCACTGCTCAGACTGTGATAAACGCTTCACCTGCTTATCAGCTCTGGAAAAGCATCAAGCTTTACTTCATTCAGGTAAGAGGTTTTTTAGTTCTTGAACCAAAATTCACTATAGATAATAACATATGTATTATACATAGAGGTATTTAATAGAATTTGCAAAATTTCTTTTGTTAAAGCTATTTTGTTTCCCTACCAAATTGAAGCTGATTTAAGCTTATTGGCCAGTTCAGTTTTAGTGAAGATGGGCTTATCACTTGGCTGGATGCTGATTACTGAAACAAAAAATAAATAATGTAAATAAATAATAACCTAATTCCTTTTAGCCCTCTTACATTCTTTCGATGAATAGAGGAGTGGCAGTTTTAATGATTTTCACAGGATGAGCTAATAAGACTTTCTTTTCTGTGTTTTTTTTTAAGGAATTCTTCGGCAGACCACTCAGTGTAACCAGGGCACTTACAAAGAAGATGGTCGACATCAGTGCTGTCAGTGTGGGAAGAGTTTCAGCCAAGCGAAGGATCTGGCGGTGCATCAGCGAGTTCACACTGGAGAGAAGCCTTATAAGTGCTCTCAGTGTGAGAAGAAGTTTCGGCAGATAGGCCACCTCAATGAGCACCAGCGTGTACACTCAGGGGAGAAGCCTTACCAGTGCTCATTCTGCTACAAGCGCTTCCCTTATTCCCAGTCCATGAAGAAACACATGCGTGTGATTCATGGAGGTGGGCTCAGTTATACCGTGTTCTGTGGTTCGTGCATGTGTGTGAATTTGTTTCAAGTTGTCTTTAGTTGACTGATAATACAGTGGCATGTTTGGTTAAATAAATGTGGCAAAGCTACATATTCTGAGTACCAAGACTACATAATGACAGATTCCTTTTTGCTTTTGCAGTACATCAGGGTAACACACAAGAGAGAAGCTTCACTTTAATGGATGATGTGGAAGTAGTAAAAGTTGGTTCAGTCCCTACCAGCCCATCATCACCACAGTCTGATGACCAGGGAGCTTCAGAAGAACTAAGTCAGTATTGACTGTGAACCTCAGTAACACAGTTTTAAAAAATTATAAATTGGACAAATTGGCTTAGATTAGTCTCAATATTTTCCACTTATCAGATGATTCATAGGAGGTAGGACTATACCTCTAGAAAATCACACTGGCAGATGAGCTACCTTCATAGTACTCTTGAAGTTGCCTGCACTGACTTTGAAGGTTCAAATTAATCTTTTGAAGGTGTTTTTTTCTCCCAAGTGATTGAATGGTTACATAATATTGACTGCAGCTACATGGTAATACACTATATGAATGCTTTTGTGTATTGGTGAACCCTCAGCAGTCATTACTGCTGTAGCTGTAGTATGTTGTGATTGAATGAAGTATTAATGAAGAATATTTTGTTTGATTGTTTATACAGTTCCACATATAAAAACTGAAGACAGCTGCATGCCATTAGTGGTGAGAGTAAAAGTTGGTTTGGCGGAAACCTCAGAAGACTCTGAATATTCTGAAGTTATTGATGAATGTTGTGAGTATGGGTGATGGTTCTTAAATAAAAGGTCCTTTTCCTTTTTATTTAATTGTTTTTGTTTCCAGGTTTTTTCCTTGATCATTTCATAAATGAAGTATAGGTTGTATTTTAAATAAGAAGAGGACTCCAAAGCACAGCCAACCTGTCACAATAAAAGCTTCAGAAAGGCATTTTAGAATTTAAAAAGTGTCAGACACTTAAACACCAGTCTTTGGACTCTCATTGTGACAGTGTACTGTTTTGTTTGAACTGGGGTATGTGTGACAAACTACTCTTTAATTCTGTTTTCTTTTGTAACAGCAGAGCACATTAAATCAGAAGAGAACAGCTTGTTGGGTGAACCTGATGATGAGCTTTGTGAGTAATATTTTAGTTTTTTGTGGGGTGTTTTTACATTTGTCTTGTTGCATTTTTACATTTGTCTTCATTCATTAACTTCACAGAATGTAGTAGTAGAAATGTTCAATTTTCATTGTTGATGAGGCATATACTTGCAATAAAGAGCAGTTTATAATGCAAAACCCCATTTGGTTTGAGGATTTGAGTGATTACAGTCAAGAGCAAAAGTGGAGGTCAGAGGAGGGTTCAGCGTATTAACAGCGTAGTGTATTGCAATATAATTCACAGTGTATTGCAATATAATTAAAACGGGGTTGGCGAGAGCAGCACATTGATGATGCACAAATATTCAACATTAATGCATCCATTCCAAACCTCATCTTTGTTTCCTGTTGATAGTAAGTACTTGCAGCTAGCCCACTATGACACCATCCTCATTATAGACTTATGTTTTAAAATGTTTCATGGAAAAGACGTTTTTAGTATCATTGAATTTAAAGTTGTAGATTACATATTTTGAAGTAATGGTGTAGCAGTTTCATAGTTTAATGAGCTCTTAAATTTAGACTGTTTAATTTTGACCTGTTCAGATTTAATGTACATGTAGGCTTCAGATGTAGTATCCTACTATTTAACTGTCTGGCACACTGCTGCAGCTGTTTTATGGATCATAAGTTTGATAAAGCTGTAGCAGCCATTCCACATGGATTTTCATTTCTGATCCATTTTAACTATTTCCAATAAAATATCCTGTTTATAATTACCTATTTTATGCAAACATTTGGTTTATTATCCAGTTAGCCACAAGCTTCTTTTTGTGAGACACTGTGTAGCATGCTGTGACTACATGATTCCAGCCAACATTTGCTAAAGTAGGTTATAGAATTGAAGTGGGCTAGTGTCAAAAAACAATTGGCCAGTTGAACATCATAGTGAAACTGACTCAAATAAAGCCAAAGTGCTCATCATGCTCACCTTTTCAATCGCAGATTAATTTTTCATTCTTTTATCAATACTCTAGGTAAAGAATGTTCTCCTGTAGTTCACATAATACAGCAGTTATAACAAAGTGCTAACAAAACCAAAGTATTGGATTTGCTTCCAAGGGGACCACACATACTGTCATACTGATAAATATTTGTCACTCTTTAAAAGAGCATGTGCCAAATGCTGTAAAGGTAATGCTAGGTTTACCCGTAGTAGACTACTTTGTGTAACATTTATCAGTTCAATTTTTAGACTTTTGGAGCCATCCAAAAATAGGCAGTTAGTTGCAAATGTATTCAGTGTTTTCATTTGTTATACCGAAAAAGATAATCACTTTCACCCCCTCCCCCAGTGTTCTACTTTTTTTTAAATTTGTGCTCCTAACAAAAGGAATTGAGGGTCATGCACCTTAAGAAAAATAACTCCTTGCTTAATTTGCTGATTTTCCTCTTTTTGCATGGGAATTGTTGTCATGGGAACACCATGGGAATTACTTTCAGTACCTAAATAGAGGACAAAAAACAGCACAACATACACTGTATTGCCAAAAGTATTCACTCACCAATCGAAATAATTGAATCTGGGTGTTCCAATCACTACCATGGCCACAGGTGTATAAAACCAAGCACCTTGGCATGCAGACTGCTTCTACAAATATTTGTGAAAGAATGGGTCGCTCTCAGGAGCTCAGGAAATTCCTGGTACCGTGATAGGATGCCACCTGTGCAACAAGTCCAGTCATGAAATTTCCTCCATACTAAATATTCCACAGTCAACTGTCAATGGTATTATTACAAAGTGGAAGCAATTGGGAATGACAGCAACAAGCCACAAAGTGGGAGGCCACGTAAAATGACAGAGCGGGGTCAGCGGATGCTGAGGTGCAGAGTACGCAGAGGTCACCAACTTTCTGCAGAGTCAATCGCTACATGGAATAGGTTTCCATGGCTGAGCAGCTGCATCCAAGCCTTACGTCACCAAGTGCAATGCAAAGCATCGGATGCAGTGGTGTAAAGCACGCCGGCACTGGACTCGAGCAGTGGAGACGTGTTCTCTGGAGTGACGAATCACGCTTTTCCGTCTGGCAAACCGACGGACAAGTCTAGGTTTGCCAGTTGCCAGGAGAACGGTACTTGTCTGACAGCATTGTGCCAAGTGTAAAGTTTGGTGGAGGGGGGATTATGGTGTGGGTTGTTTTTCAGGAGTTGGCCTCGGCTCCTTAGTTCCAGTGAAAGGAACTGTTAATGCTTCAGCATACCAAGAGATTTTGGAAAACTTCATGCTCCCAACTTTGTGGGAACAGTTTGGGAACTTCCTGTTCCAACATGACTGCGCACCAGTGCACAAAGCAAGATCCACAAAGACATGGATGAGCGGCTTTGGTGTGGAAAAACTTGACTAGCCTGCACAGAGTCCTGACCTCAACCCGACAGAACACCTTTGGGATGAATTAGAGCGGAGACTGTGAGTCAGGCCTTCTCGTACAACATCTGTGTCTGACCTCACAAACGCGCTTCTGGATGAATGGTCAAAAATTCCCATAAACACACTCCTAAATCTTGTGGAAAGCCTTCCCAGAAGAGTTGAAGCTGTTATAGCTGCAAAGGGTGGGCCGACATCATATTAAACCCTATGGATTCAGATTGGGATGCCACTCAATACATATGCGTGCGAAGGCAGACAAGCAGATACTTTTGGCAATATAGTGTATAAACATACAATACAGGAGAAGACAAACACATAAATCCATACAAGGTGCATGATATAAATTCACAAAATCATTGCTATAAACAGGCTATAAACTTGTCACAGTACACCACAATAGCATTTATCCTCTATAAGTCAGTAGGAAAGGAGCTATAACAGAACATAAACCCTGATGGTGACTAATATGAAAGACACACTCTAGTATTGTTGCCGACACATTGTAACAACGCTTTTTTTTTCTTCAGTGTATCATTGTATACCAAAATACAGGCAGTGGTAGCTCAGTGGTCAAGGTACTTGACTTATAATCAGAAGGTTGCTGGTTCAAGCCCCACCACTGCCAAGTTGCCACCCTCAATTGCTGAAGTTGTATTCAGTCATAATTGTAAGTTGCTTTGGATAAAAACGTTAGATAAATGTAAATAAACTGCACTTTTGTACATATTTCAGGTTTATGTGCAACATCTTCAAATGATAAAGTGACTTAAAGGGAACTGTGAGAGATATCAGTGTAAAATAATTAGTTTTTAATTTCTGTTTTGGCTGTTAACAGTTTTTACAGACTTTATGAATAGGTTCAAATAAATTCAAAATTCAAACACCTTTCTTTGTTTTTACAGCATGGCACGTACAAACTGAAGAGAAGTACTTTCCTTTGGAGGAGGATGTAGCAGGAGCTAAAGTTTGTTCAGGTTCCTGTAGTCCAGCACTCGAGCTCACTGAGCACCCTGGAGTTTTGGAAGAATTTGGTGAGAGGGGGTGTCTGCAGCAATACCTGCTTTGGATTTAAACCATTTCCTGCATTTCTATAGTTAAATCATATTCTGTGCTTGTTTACACACTATGTTGTACATTTTAAACAATACGCAGAAGTGTCAGCACAAGCAGAACCCATTAATGTAGAGAGCGCAAAGGTAACGATGCGTTTAAATATGACTCTCTTATGTTTAAACCATTGTATAAGACAGTTTGCTGTCAGAACAGCTAAGTGCTCATTAATGAGGGTACAAATGGCACATCCAATGCAGTCCACATAGAAGTGCCTTCCTTAGTTAGACCAGTACTCATCGTGCAATTATGTGTAAATTATATCTCTCATAAAGATTTTTACTCAGGTTTGCTTGATTTGTTATGTAATGTGTGTCATTCAGACAGTTTAACACATTATTCTGATTGTGTTTACATAGCTACCTGTTCAGGAGGAATGTTGTTAATTCTACTCCCAGCTCAACCCTTCGCATGTAATAATTTTCTCTACTTTGGAGAATACTTCCAGTGTTAACTCTTGTTTCATTACGTTTCTTGTCATAAATTTATTTTTGGCAGCACTGCATGGTTTTTTGTCAATTGTACAAGCATCTGGCCGTGCCGGACACTTACCAGATTCTGTCATGTTTTCTTCACCAGACAGGCAGAGATGGAGGTAAAGTAATGAGGCGTTGAGGAGTTTTTCAAAGTGACTGAAAGGAGGTCACCATAAATGCAACACTAGATTCCATCCTGGAATGCAGTTTTTCAGACATGTTTTCTCAGGCACCTAATACACATGTGCTAATGCCATAAATAATATAATATAGTTTTAAGATGTTCTACATATTTCAGTTTATTTGAATTTGTTAAAAAAAAAAAGGGGGGACATTGACTAATGCGTCTTTTAAAACATGTCAAATAATCATACAAATCCTGTAAATGTAAAATGAATGAATGTGAAGAAAACATCTGGCTTTCCTTCAGCTCTCTATTGGAGGGGGTTTAAAGAAACTGAACAGCCTGATATTTTTGAGCACTAATTAGCATCGATTGACATATTTAATCTAAGAAACTTGTTTAAAAAAACCTCAAAGAACCGGTCTCCTCAAGACCACCAGCAAAGTTCTCCAGACTTAAAGTTTCAGTACTCTGTGTGTGTGAAGAGCTTCTCTTTGTCATGGCATGTCTCAAAACACGGGCGCCTGCATGTTCAGGTGAGAGGCTTTTGAAAATGCTGTATAGTGGGAGAACAATGGTTGTAAACAAGGAAGCCTCGGGAATCATATACAAGTTGTTCATTTTTGAGTTGCGAACAAAATCCACAAGAGTGACCACACTGGCAAGAAATTAGTGTTAGTGTTCAGACTTCTGAATTAAGATTGCTTTTCCAAATGTCAGGAAGCTGTGCACATTTTAGTTATATTACACAACTCATCATAACTGTACCAGGAAATGGATGCTCTTCAATTGTTTAATTTAACCCTCTTTGTTTTAACCATCTTGGACCTATTAAAATTTGAATTGAAGAATAGAGTGGGAATGTTAATTATCATGGTGAGCTAACACATTCACCTTTTGTTTTCTATTTTTTAAGGAATTCTTCGGCAGAACACTCAGTGTAACCAGGGCACTTACAATGAAGATGGTCGACATCAGTGCTGTCAGTGTGGGAAGAGTTTCAGCCAAGCGAAGGATCTGGCGGTGCATCAGCGAGTTCACACTGGAGAGAAGCCTTATAAGTGCTCTCAGTGTGAGAAGAAGTTTCGGCAGATAGGCCACCTCAATGAGCACCAGCGTGTACACTCAGGGGAGAAGCCTTACCAATGCTCATTCTGCTACAAGCGCTTCCCTTATTCCCAGTCCATGAAGAAACACATGCGTGTGATTCATGGAGGTGTGTGTTGTGCGATTGTATAGAAAATAATTACACACACACAAAAAAAAAAAAACCCCAAAAGGTCTGATACCAAAAGATACTTTTTTTTTGTTTCTACAGTACATGAGGGTAACCCAGAAGAAAAAAGCTTCACTTTAATGGATGATGTGGAAGTAGTGAAAGTTGGGTCAGTCCCTACCAGCCCATCATCACCACAGTCTGATGACCAGGGAGCTTCAGAAGAACTAAGTGAGTATGGATGGTTGCTATTTCAGTAGCATATGGTACATTATCCAAACTAACAGGCTGCTGGGAGACAAGTATCAGGTCACTATCCTTCAAATATGAAAACAAATAGGTTAGTTTGTGAATAATGTCATCAAAGCAAATCAGATAAGTGACCAGTTGAATTTAGGGATAATCTTAATCTTTATATAAGTTAAGTCAATACCCTGCATGATCTGACCTAAGGTATTTTGGTTTGATTGTACATAAATAACAAGACACATTTGCTGTTAACTGGGACCTTCAAAAGTACACAGACTCTGCTTTGTTTTCTAAAATAATTGAATAATTAAGGGGCCCAGAGTGGACTCTCTTTTTTTTTTTTTTTTAATAGCACATCATGTTAAGACTGAGAAAATGTACTTCTTGGAGGATGGTTCAGCTTTTGCCAGCCCAGCATCAGATCACTCTAAATATCCTGAAGATTTTGATGAAGTTGGTGAGTATACATAATTCATCAGTATTTTTGTAAAGAAATGCTTTTATTGCAAATACATTTACAGCCTAACGGTGGTATATTAAGGTGATGCAGAATGTCGGTTAAGATTGTAAATTGCATCAGAAGCACTTTTATTTTCCCTGTATGGAACAGATCTCTGTTTTCAGACATGTTATATCAGGACTTATGACTTGACCTTTTCTTGTACAGCATGAGAGAAAATGCCCATCTTATTGGCTAATAAGTTTTTCCTACTAATCCATTAAGATGTTCCACTCCGAAAAAGGCACTGGTCCGCATAAAATAACATCTGTGGCTTGGACAGCTTCTGTAATATGATGGAAGCATTAGTTATTTTTTCTTTTTCTGTAATGGTGACTTTATTCTTTTAACAGCCCATCAGTTTAAGAGTGATAAAGTGTTCAACAATATTGGATGATGTAAGAGTAAAATTTGGTTCAGCACCAGTCAGGGCTCTTTGAGGAGCCTGCAGTTGGACAAAGTGAGTACTCAAGTAAAAACAGATTATATAAGTGTCTTTACTTTCATGTAGTTATTAATAAAATTAGATTTGCCTAAGATGTGTGTGTATAGAGAGACACAAAGATACTTCTTTCAAATTGCTACGTTATAGCATAAATCAGAAAGCTCACAACTGATCATGTTAAACTATAGAAATATGACAGCCTACTTTTGTAATTAGTATGTAAGGTTTAATTTACAGTTTTCAGATCACCCAAAAAAAGCATTTTCTTGGTAATCATTGACAAATGGCATGTCCTTGGACCTCTTTTTTTTTTCTTCTTTTTTTTAATAACTTGAGTTGATTTCTACACTGTCGTGGATTTGAGTTTTGTGTTCTTTCAGTGTTGGCATCTTGTCTGGTATTCAGTACATGTAGCACTTTGCACTACAGTGTTATCATAGTATTCAGTTCTTAATCCCCACTATGTTAAGCAATTTTGAACTATGATCAGTAATCTTGGGCTCTTTTGTTATTTTGGTGTCTTTTACTGTTGCTACACAGGTAACACACCTCTATTTCACCTTTCCCCATTTTATCTTTCAGATCTTCCAATAAATGTCAGATTGCCTGAATAAAGGCAGACGACAAATCTGACATTGATATGCACATGAAACATTCCGTTATGTCTTTTACCTCTGACACATCCTCTGTATTCTACACAGAATACATTGGCCATCAGAAGGCTGGATAATCTTTAACACTTGCTGATATTCCTCCAAGTACAACTGCATAAAGGATGCTATTACCAGTTTCTACAAAGATGAATCCACCATGATCCAAATTCTACCATTAAACCACTGCTGAAAAATCAAGTAAGCTGAGCAACCACTGTCCTTTGTTTTAAAGGTATGCGCAAATAACACAGTGAAGATAAGAGCACCACCAAAAATGCTGATAAGTCCAGTGGCCAGTTCTGAAAATAAGCCACTGTAGAACATTTTTTATGATATACAAACATCCCATATTGCAGATGACCTTTAAGGAATAGTGCAACAAAAAATCTAATTTACAAAGTAGTTGAGCAAAAAATTGAATTTACACAATTTTCCACTTAATCCAAATGTCCAGCCCAGACACGTTTGTCTGATGTTTTCACTATTAGATTTGTGCTGGGACTACAAGGGTAATGTAGCTGGCAGGTATAGAAAGCTTTTTTTTTTTTCACCCAAAGCCTGTATGTATTTGGTGAATACATGCTCCAATATTATTATTTTTTTCGCCTCAAACAACATTGTTAAGAGAGGTAATCGCATTTTTAATCAAACTATTTCATAAAATGCCGTGGATATTTTGCATCCAAATTAACCATTATTATGCACATCGTTTCCCACTTTTTGGTACAATTTTTCCTTCAGAGGAACTTGGTGATTTTGGTTATGTATGGTGGCTGCTATATTGGGTAGTTTGTTTTTTAAAACAAATTAATTTCAGGATTGCAGGGTAAGCCATATAAACCCCATTGTCATGCCCAGGCGACATGAGACATTATTTAAGACATGAATGGGGTAAGTGACAATTTGAATTTGCTTTTACGAAAATGATAATAGCTTGTTATGCTTGTTTGTGAAATTAGCCGCATAGCTCAAGTGCAAAATGAACAAAAGAAACATCAGACGTATCTTGACTGATTGGTTAAGTGAAAAATTGTGTAAATTTGACTTTTTGACAAACTATACCTTTAGGGCCATCATAACTAGAACCAGTAGTCAGTCAAACAGCTGCTCTATCTGGAAGACACCCATTCCTTAACTACTATACCCTGTTCTGCACTACTGTGTTCAGCAAAGCCAACTTCCAGCAAGACATACAGAATGCCGAGCATTGCCGAGTGTTCATGTCCCTTCAGTTGTGCTGTACATATTTCTATAGGACACGCAGATCTGTGAACTCCTCGTTTATACATTTATACACTTGCAGCCACTAAAATGGGAATAATTGTTTTTGCCTTTGATAAACTCATATATATATATATATATATATATATATATATATATATATATATATATATATATATATATATATATACCCTCTTTGTAGTGTTTTATTACAAATACTTATATGTGTATACTAGAAAATAAAGCTTGTTCTGATTCTGAGAATAAATACAAACAAAAACATGGCTTAAGGTAATGACACTTAACATTTCTTTATTTACATGCAGTTCTTCGTGTGTGTGTGTGTGTTTTATTGGCCTTTTTGAACAATAAATCGTTTGCAATGAATAACTAACCATTCCTCCTTGTCCAAGAGTAAGCATGGACTGCAACTGAAAATATGCATCCTGTGCAGAATAATTTTGTGTTAAATATCAAGAACTGCACTGCACAATGGGCTCTTAAACAAGGCTTTAATGTTTGTTTAGTAATAATGAACTGAAAAGTCATATGGGGACCCAACGGATCGCTCAGCTAAGTGTTTATCCGTCCACACACTCTGCTGAGTATGTGTTTTGTGCCTGGGCAAATATGGCTATGTTGACTTGTGAGGTACGGTTACATATTCAATCCCTCTATCAGAGGTCTATCTGTCGTTATTGTGAAAACAACAGTTAGTTAACCAATATCAACTTTATCTTTATTGAATCGGAACAATCATTTTAGGGCAGGATTTACTGCAAGACGGTTGTATATGCATATTTTATCACATCATAAACGTTTTATATGAACAATAGCATGTATACGGCTTAAAAGCATACAGAGGTCATGTATGCATGTTGTTCCATACAAGTACAATATTCGAAGTATATGCTATGTAATAATTGCTATTAAAATATGGAGGAAAAAATTCTTTTGAAAAATAAAAGGCGAAATTCCTGTTTAGTTTTCGCATTACATTTGTGGCTACCTTGGTAGAGATCAGTTAAGATTGTATGTCGAATATACGATGATGCTTTTCACAACCATTCAGCTTTACTGAACTGCAGTCGTTCAGTCGTTGCAATGCTGAGGCCTACAGCAAGGCATTCGATACTTTGTTCCTGCACGATTGCTTAGTTATAATTTAGGTTAAACTCTTTCCATTTTGCACATCGAGAGCGTTACCATGCGCTTACCAATAAAGTAGCCACAGACATGTGGCCGTAATTTCGCTTAAAATTTTTGAGCAAACCGTTCTCAATATAAGTTCTTTTTTATTCTTCTTTTGCAATCATGGAAACCTCGGAATCTGTCATAGGGGCTGCGAGTCCTGTTCTGTGTCAGTTCGGGGAGATAGCTGCTACCGTCGAGCTTAGTAAGTATTGGTTTATGCTGGCATGGACTCTGCTCCTGGTTTCCAGCTCATGATTCCGAACAATCAAATTCTGAGTTATACTTGAAATTGCACTGGAGCAATTTGAAAACTGATGTTTTGAACATGGCAATGTCACACTAACGGCCCCAATCATCGAATTGTTAAAATGCCCAAATACACTGAGATAGAAGAGACAATGTAAGTGATATTTTTAACAAGTGATATGGTTATAAATGAGGCTAATTCTCTCCTTGTCCTCTACTAATAAATACATCAGAATTTTATCTATCATGTTTTGCCGTTCACCTCGTTTCCTTCACTGTTATGAAATGCCTTGAAGCAGATCATTTTAACAACAGCACCACCTAAAGGTCTTAAGAAAACTAACGCACTAAAATGGGCTGATTTGATACAGATTCACACAACCAGAGGCGCCTCTTGCCATAATGCAAGGCAGGCAACCGCTTGGGGCATCCGAGGGCTGTCAAACTTTGCACATGGCCACTGCGGTATTTTAAAGTTTGCAGTTATAGTATGAGACCTGAATTCCCTAAGGGGGCCCAGCCTGATTCCACTCACTCCCGTGGCAAGTAGCAAGTAGAGTGTTTAATGACAAGTTGTCAACAACCAAAGCCACTCGAAAGCGAAGAGAAGTTCCCCTTCTAAATATAATATTTCTTTAGTTTACTTTTGGCTAACTCGAACATTAGATTTTCTGTAGGTAATTGGTGAATGCTGTGTCTCTACGAGCTAACTTACAAGTTATGGGTGTTTGAGTTATTCTGTTTATATCATAAAGCCGATGAACGCTGGTTGGATGGGTCCCTCTGAATTTTTGCCTACGGCCCCAACAGCCTCTAGAATTACCAAAGCACATAACCTGTCTAGCAAGTGTGTTTTGATGTTACGCACAGTGAAATGCTCCCTTGCTTAGCAATCCTTTTGGGCTAATTTATTTTAACCCATGGTCTCATGTACTTCGCTGTTTTCCATAGAAATCCCTACAGTGAAGACAAGAATTGTTATTGTTCAGGTTTTTGTGAAAAATGCTGTGCGATGAATCTTACAAAACCAGGCTCACCTATTTGTCTCGTTTTATGTTAAAGGTAACCAGTTAATCAAAAAGTTAAAACAATAGTATATATTCCATGACTCGAGTATGATCCGATTCCCTGTGCTATGAACGATGTTTAAAGATTTAAACAAAGGGTGGAGCATGTCTTATTTCACATCTTTCTGGTTACCCTGAGCACTGAACTGATCAGTTACATCATAATTTGTGCATCTTGTACATCATTAATTAAAAGAGGGGGGAAAGGTAGAGAAAAAAACCAAAGTGAATGGCTTATCTGCTACCATAGAAATATGACCATTTCATATTTTAATACAACTTTATTGCTTTAATAGATTTGATACAGAACAGCTTACATTTCTGATTCTGAAGCACTCATTCGAAGAGCAGAAGTAGTGTGCCAAAATACTTTTGATGATTCTGGTTCCATTCAAGTCCAGTAGAATTATTTTTGTAGATGTGTAGCAGCGATGCAAAGCTCCCTTTGATATTGGTTAGAACTTAAGACAGTGATAGGTCTGGTATGTCATTCTGTCTGCCATTCTAGACATTTTCTAGTCATTTATCGCAGGATAAAAAGAGACAGAGCAAGAAGGAACCAGAAGTAAAAAGACTGAAGAAACATAACTTGGAAAATAGCATGAGACACCAGAGGAATGTGGGTTTGCATGGATTCAGTAACCACCCCCCCCTCCCCACAGACACACATTTATTTTAATTCACAGTCAAGTGCTAGAAGTAGTGATTGACAGTTCAACTTGTTCAATAAAATCAAAAATTGGGCAGAATGTTTGCAACTCAGGAAAAATTAAAATTTTGAGTAAGCATCTTGTAAAACCCCTGAGAGCAAGATGGTGTGGGAGGGCCGAGAAACAGAAAAAAATACCCCTAACTGACCAACAAAGGCTAACATGCAAAACTAACCTAAAGATTCACCCATAGCAGAATAAAAAGAAATTTCACAGTTTTATATGACATATATCAAGGAAAACAGAAGTCATTTCTCAGCCAAACTGATATAATAGTGATGATAATGATAGGGAAAAATACAAAATGGACCACACAGTCTATAAAATATACAAAATGTCTACATAAAGCTTTTGGATCAATAGTGATTATTGCTAGAAAAGACCCAGTTCAAAGCCTGGGACACTAAGTATTGAATTTGAATCATTTCTCTCTGCAGCATAATTGCATTAATACATGGCTTCTCCACATTAACTTCTTTACCCACACTGGGCTACAATAAATACATTTAAAACAGTCTGTGTGCATTCTTAACAGGAATCCCTACACACATACATACACCCAAGCGCATGTGGCTGTACATACAAAACAGTTGCAACACCAACCCAGGAAAAGGTATGAAAAGAAGCAGAGTCCCAGAATACATTATACAGATTGAGAAAGCGATTGCATTTTTATTCAAGTTCATTCAATACTAGCCTTGTGCCTGAGAACCAGAGTAAAGGGGGGGAATACTAGTATTTCCCCACTAGATGGCACAGTGCCCTCTGTGGTGGGGAAACGCGGCATCCGCAAGAGGTTTCCTTCCGTCAACTTGGCCAAACCCACCCCCCACCCCCCCTTGCCTGTTAATACTCTGTTTCATACTGCACATGGCTCTTGCACCTGTCATAAGTGGGTGTCATCCAGTCAGCTTATGACTGGTCCAGAAAAACAGATGTGTCCATCTATATTCTACAAGTCCGTCGCAACTTCTACAGTCTCTGTGCCTTTTGAGGTTTGTTTTGAGTCTGAGGTTCACACAATTGAGAAAAAAAAACAACAACAAAAAAAACCCAAAAACACCACCACAAATGATAATGTCATTGATAATGTCATTGAGATCTTTGTAGAAGAGGCGTACAGAATGATGAAGATGGACCTGAAACCGGTGCCATATCCAGGTAGGTGGCAGCAGGGTGACAGTGTTCAAGTACATTTAAATAAAGAAAATGCAGACTAGTGTTTACCAAAACAGGCAGATTGCAGGCCGATCTAAAAAACATGAAGGCTTGAAGTAGAAGGGGTTTCGGAAGACATTAAATCTCAACACCTTTTGGGTCAAACACATCACATCTGTTCATGTGTGCTTTTCTGTGTCATTGTTTGATAATGATACTGATCTGGGGGGGAGAAATTCTTAAACCCCTTAGATTAAAAACACTGTAGTTCTCTCATCTCCTGTCCTTCACTTTCTTCTGAAAAACTGAAGGTTAAAACAGGATGTCTGACATGGTCAGCGTAGCTGGTAAATTAATGATATTTCAGGCAAATATTGCCAATATGTTTCATGATAGCAGAGCTGTTGCCCACCCTGAGGGCAGCCCACGATGCCCAATTGCAGCTGTACCTTCATCTCTGAAGCCTCTGCAACTTTTTGTGCCCTCCATTACATAATAACAAAAATCATAATTCAGTTTGTCAGATACACTGGAGGC
Organism: Electrophorus electricus; assembly: GCF_041902795.1. Lineage (NCBI taxonomy): Eukaryota > Metazoa > Chordata > Actinopteri > Gymnotiformes > Gymnotidae > Electrophorus > Electrophorus electricus. Next base: position 10,117,152 of record NC_137510.1, on the reverse strand, counting down.
CTTTCTACTGCTGAAGAAAGATGAAAATGGAAGGGTGGGACTGCATCTGTGAATAGCCCTTTGAAGAGTAGGCTGAGTTTGTTTAATGTATTCCAGTTATGCTCACATGCACAAGCCTCGACATAGAAGTCTCAGTAGCCATATGCCAGCTTGTTTTTAGCCTTTGCTGGTTCGCCATATAAACCTGGTTTTCACACGACCATACTCTATTCAGACACTTAAATCATACAAATTATACCAAATTGTTCATTTATTGCTTAATGCACTTTCATTGAAGATCCCAAAAAACAACCAAAAAAAAAAAATCTTTATAAAATACTCTAAAAGTCAACTAGATCATCTGGTAGTAGATAAAGATATAGCAAAAAGTAGCAAGGCACTTGGAAACATGTTAATCTTTGTTTTTAAAATGTTTTGTATTACAAATATTCTTGTACTGTATGGCACTGCCTCTGGAGTCCACTACTGCCAGAGGATAACCGGAGAAAAACCAAGAGCTGGTCTTCACTCCACTCCCAGCAGAGGGCACTCATTGGTGGGAAGGATGTGCTCGACATTGGGCTTGGCATGTATATCCCGCAGGCCTTGTAGGCATCCCGCTGGCTGCTCTACATCTGTCCCAGAGGTGGTGGGAGAATTTGCGACCTCCTCCTCCTCTGCTGGAGGATCTTTGGGCATCTCTGAAGCTGGTTCAGTTTCTGCCTTCTCGGCCAGCGTGGCCTCGCCTTCAAGTCCCCTCTTTAACACTTTTGTCTCTGTAGTTGTGGAAGTTATTGCATTCTTGCTTTCTTTCCCCCGGGACTTTGGGCTCTCCTTAACTGTTTCCATAACTTCGCTCTCATTTTCAGAAGGAGGGTTGGTACTGGTGGGGGTGCACTCTCCCTCGCTTGCTGAGCGTCCACTGAACCCCTCCTCATCCCCAGCTCTGCCCGTGATCCCTGCCATGGAGCCATCTGCCTCAGCCCCACGTGGCTTCTGGTGGATGCGCTGGTGCCTGACCAAACTGTGCTTCAGGGTAAAGGTGCGCTCGCAGGTCTGACACTTGTAGGGCCGTTCACCTGGTTAAAACGGTTAGTTGAAGCCATCAGAGCATAGCCTGGCTGACCAAGCTACACATAAAAGAATGCTGTTCATTAAAGAGAACAAGCAACTTTTCTACAATATTAAGCCACATTTTCAAATAAATAACCCTGTCTGTAGAGATTCTCCGATGCAAAGCCATTTTGATCCGGCGTATGTACGTCTAGAACTTAAATGCATCATATCTCTAGGAAAATGTATAATTTTATCTACTTCAATTTTATCTTGGGGGATTTCGTATTTCTTACCTGTGTGAGAGCGCATGTGTCTTGTAAGGTCCTGAAGACTCCAGAAGCGCTTGCTGCACACACTGCAAATCTTCTTCCTCTTGTCAGTTTTGCTTCCAGAAGATTCTGTCTCCCCGTCACAACTCTTTGGTTCGGCCACACCTCCTTCTTCATCACTCCTCTCCTCTTTCTCCTCATCAGAGCCACTATCCATCGCACTGCCTGCCCCTTCGCTGTCTGCAGTCCCCTTTCGCTCCTCTTTCTCGGCCTCCTCATCTACTTCTTCCTTCTTCAGTTCACAAGATCTGGCTGAGTCATCAACTTTGGAGTCCATGCTAGCTGCGCTTTCCAGTAGGTGAACCTTTTCATGGCGTGCCAGGGTTGCGGCATAGCGGAAGCACTTATTGCAGTTCTTGCAGGTCAACTTGGACTCGTCCTGTGGTGCTGGCCGCTCGAGTGAGTCACTGTCCACCGTAGGAGAAGACTTGGGCTGCTCACACTCCAAGAACTTAAAGTCGATCAGCTTGCTGGCGAAGTTCAGGTCTAAACTCTTGTTGCTGTGTGAATCATCATCGTTTTCTGTGCCTTTCCTCTCCATTAGCTCAAGCACTTGCTGGTTTTCCTGCTCCTCCGAGTGAAAAAAGGGCTTTACTGCAGCTGTCTCTGTTGGCTTGGCTGGGGAGGGTTTTTCAGCATCCGACGCAGTCAACTTTTCGGGGGCAGAATTAGTCAGATCCATTGCCTCACCGCTGGGGTACTCTGTTTCAGACATGCTTTCTAAAACACAGCAAAAATCAAGCACTGTAAATGTATCTAGAGCCATAAAATAAACAGTATGTTGTGTATTGTAGAATGCCGTCATTCATTTTGTTTTACACAGAAAATGCTCACTAGTGGTGTACTTTAATGCGCATTTTGCAGGCAGCATGCTTGTCTTTTAGTTTGTTGTTACCTGCACTCTCTTGCGAGCCGTCCTCTGGTTCTTTGGGTTTGGTTATGGTACCGTTATGCCGTAAGATCCTGTTGGTTATGCCGTGCTTGCGCAAAAGATGGCGCTCACAGTTAGACTTGGTTGAGAAAAGGGCATCGCATTTCGGGCAGGGGTATGGCTTCTGACCTATACCATACATGGAAAAGCAGTGTTCACTAATGTTCTTAAAATATATTAAGTGCAAATACACTGAAAAGTTCGAGAACCTGTCAGCAAGAGGCAGTCTATATCTCACCTGTATGAGTCAGCATATGTCGCTGGAGCGAGCTGGCCCATGGAAAGACTCTTGGGCAATATGGGCAAGTCAACTTCTGTACAGAGTTTGAGTATGCATTCTTTTTCCCTTTGGACTGCTGAGACTGTGAGGCTTGTCTGCTTGGCTTTTCATCTTTACCTTCTCTCTTGTCATTCACACATGATTTCTCTCCTTCTTTCCTTCCTAGCTCAATTGCACTGGTTTGCAAGTAGGTGCTAAACTTGTTGGCATCGGTAGTGGCCAGCATCTTCTCTACACTGGCAAATTCTCCACTGGACTCGAGGTCGATGCTGGTGTCTGAAGAATTCAATGCTGGCTTCTCTCTAGTTGTATTGATGGTTGATCTTTTCTTGCATCTCTTCTTAGAGCCCTCCGTGTTATCTTCACATGGGGCTTCTGTGACTTCCTGTTTACAGGATGCACCGGAACTAGATGGATAGCTGTTTTCCCGTTTCAGGAGGTCAGGAGCACCAGAGACAGAAGAGATTATCTGGGCAATGGAAGCCAATGGTGGCAACTCTTTCACACCAGCTGAGCTGGGTTTGGGAAGCAGGGGTTTCAGCCGCAAGGCTCGACCTGCTGCACTGGCTGCACCCAGAGTTGTCAAAGCTACAGGAAGCTTGTAGCACCCAAGCTGCTGAGGCTTCTCATCAATGGGTCTATCAGTCTGAAGGCCCTTGACAAGGGTGTGATCCATTATGTTAAGGGAGCCCTGCTCCTTTTTAACTTCCCTTTGCAACATGGTGTCAGTATCTCCCTTCATTTTCTTCTCTGGATTCTTGGGAATGGAGAGATCAATGGGTTCCATGGAACTGTCATAAGATGCTGTCTCCATCTTGATCCCAGGAGAACCACTCACACTTCCAGAACTGCGACCCATGTGGCTTTTGTTTGAGAAGTCCAGGGGTTGGTCCAGATCTCCGCCATAGAAACTCAAGTCCTCCACTTTAATAGGCTGCAGAGAGGCACTTGGTGTCACCCCGTTGAGTGGAGAGGCATCAGGGCTGGTCTGAGAGGGAGCAGTGAGAAGCGTGGCTATATGTTCTTCTATGTCCTGCTCTTTGACCTCTGGGTGTTGTTTCAGTAGGTGGTGGATGCAGTTCCGCTTGGCCAGGAAGGCTGCTCCACAGCGTTTACACTCAAATGGCTTTCGTTGGAAACCATTGTGAGCACGCATGTGGATTTGTAGGGCTCGGTAGGTCTTCAAGTCCTCACCGCAGTATCGACAAGTGGTGTCTCCTGATCCAGTCAACTCCAATGCATCCGATGTAGAAGTGGACGAGGTAACATATTTGATATTTTTCTCTATTTCTTTGCGGGTGTTCTTCATGTGCTTTTTGCGGAGGTGGCGTTCACAGTTGGCTTTAACAGTAAACGGGTAATGACAGACTCTGCAGACGTAAGGCCGCTCACCACTGTGGGTGCGCAGATGACGGATCAGTGTGGCCTTGTCTGGAGCAACATAGTCACAAATATTGCATTGGTGGGGCAAGATGCCCAGATGATAGCGCATATGTGCCTGCAGCACGCCTGAATACGCAAATACCTGGTCACAAAATCGGCAGGGGTAAGATCCTTTGCGAGATGTTCCCTTCTTTCCAGATGACTCTCCTAGCTTGTCTTCTTCCTGCTTGATCTGTTGTTCATCTGTGTCCATGGGCATATGAGCATCCCCCATGCACTCTGCCTCCATTTGCATTTTTTCCATGGACCCTGGGTTGCACGTGGAGGATGATGAAGATGAAGACGGGGACAGTTCCTTGGTAATCTTCAGAGGAAGGCCGGCATGGGGTGGCAAGCTGGGGCTTATGCAGCCTAGTGAGGCCTGCTGGGTGCTCAGGAGGAGAGGGGGCGTAGAAGTTGTCATGTTGGTCCTTGGAGCCCCCAGAGGCTTCGGTTTGAGCGGCGGCATCTGCTTTTGGCCTGACGGCATTGCACTACATGGAGCCTTGGACAAGGGTGGCAAGCTGATCTGTTGTGGGGCAGCAGAAGCCACTTTGAGGATCTGCTGTATGTCCGCCAACTCCATTCCAGTCTCACCGCAAACCTGCTTCACCACCATCCCGCCATCTGGCTGGACAAGGAAACCAGTCTGGAAAGGCTGTAGGGAGAGGAGTTTAAGAGCCTCATGCTGGGACAGACCCCGGAGAGAGGATGGGTCCACCAGAGACAGTCCAAGACCACCGAGGAGCCCAACCTCCTGCTGGTCTGATGATGCCTCCACGTGAATGATTTTGATACCGTCCAGTTCTGCCTGTAAGGACTCCTCTTCTGATGTTACTGGTTTGACCTGGGAGATGTGCTGCAAACCAAGTGCATTCATAAAACTGCTTTTCTCTGGCATGAGGGGCTCTATGCTGGAAGCCTGGGAAGAAATGGGCTCCTGAGTGTCTTCGGAATCCTCATGTGTGGACTTGTGCAGGTCTAGGGCCAAACGCAAAGGGAAGGCCTTGTCACACGTCTCGCACACAAAGTGATGAAACTTGCTGGAGCACCGGCGTAGATTGGTTTCACACCACACCTATGGATTTGAAACAAAGTAGAAAATAATAAAAATCACACAAATTTTCATACCAGATGGTATAGATTTTAGGATCAGTTCTTATGAAAGATGCAGTTGACCGATACTTACTTGGGCAATGTGAGGAAACTTGCGACAGGAGAAGTCAATGAAGGCTAGATCATTAAAGCCGAGGGGTATAGAGGGGTTGTTCTGAATAAATGGGTGTCCATTGGGGTCAGTTGGCAGCTGTTTATGGATCACCGAGTTATGACGGAGCAAACCCCTGTGTGTCCGAAACGAGATACAACAGAGCTCACACCTAGAAGAGGGGACAATGCAACTCTTAGGATACGAGCCTCAAGTAAACAAAAAATTCTCCAAGTGAAAAATAATCCTCAATATGCACTATATCTGCTACAACTTCTGTTTTTTTTTTTTCCAAACAGGGTTCATAGCATAGGAATCATTGACATTATGCTAAACTTCAAAAAAAAAATTCTTATTATAACTCTGTTTCAAAGGATGTGTTTGGTAACTGCAGATGGGGGATTATTTGCAGTGTGAATATACTGTCTAGTATGGGCCAGCCAGAACTGCAGCCATTCTCGCTGTCTGTCAAGCACAGAGAGAGAGAGAGAGAGCTGGATAACGTCTGTGACGCTACACACAACTCCTATCAATGGCCCAGCCCCTCACCATCGTTCCGAGGTGTCTGTGAGATGCTTTATCTTAATGCATGCAGAAACACACATACACACCCCTGTGCGTGCTTTTGTGTACAGTTTAGGGGCTTTTATATTTGTTATTCAAGGTGCACATTTTTGTGAATGCTCTGATCCCTTGCAATACTACAAAACAGTATCAGGACACATACTGTGGAGAGAGCAGGCTTGCATATAATAAGTCGTGACCTTTTTCTGTTGTTGGCTCCCCCAGGGAATCTCATATAACCAATGTACTAAAACCCTTTATTATGGGATGTTTCTTTTCAGTTCATTTTTGTGCGCATGCATGTGTATGTGCACAACAGGTTACAAAGAGTAGTCACCTGTAAGCGTATAAAGTTGTGGGGGGATAATGCGTCTAGATCATGCGAGCATCCTTGTATCTGCAGGCGTATGTGCTAAACTGTTGCATTACTCTGCACAGCAGAACCCAATTCACAGCAGCCTAGATCCTCTTAACCTGCTCGCTTAGCTCTTGTGATTATAAAGGATTAGTGCTAAATTTTCTGTACTTCCATGCAACAGTAATGGCGCAGTGAGACTCAATAGGCCACGTGCTGCAAGTTCACCTCAGCAAGAACCAGCTCTGTGCAGCTATCTATTAACTACAGCTGAAGAAGTCAGCCATTGCATGAGTGGTTTTAGGGCAGGAGTTTGCAGGCTGATGTCTCCAAGGATATGGCATCCCCACCCCCCAACAGAGAGGTCCAGCAGACCGAGTTCTGAAGCTTCCTTCTGTGACTCATTAAATCCCCTCAACGTGCACACACACACGGCCTCCATGCTCCATGGTTTTCTTTGCCTCTCCCTCCTCTCTCCCTCCATGATTTCCTCCCTCTCGCTTCTCTGTGCCACTCCCTGCTTTGGGGCTCAGGGGCCAAACGGGAGGCGCTGATGAATCCATTAACCCTCTCACGTCTGAGAGTGCATGCAGACAAACACCACTATAAATCACACAGGTATGACTGTAGACCGTTCACTCTTTACACAGCACGCTATTCAGGTTATGGAAAAGACCCTGAAACAAAGCCCACTTGGTATGCAAGAGGACTCTCCTCTCTGCTTGGATGTGTTAAATTATGACTGGTACAGCACAAAGAATGTGGCACTCTCATAATCTCCCAGCAGCAGCAGTGGTCCTGCCCAAAGCCCCAGCCTCTGTTCTCCCCTAGCAACACAGCTCTCATGTCAGAAAGAAACAGTCCTGCTATAGCACAACAGACATCTGCAGTGACCAACAGGCCCAAATGAACTAACAGACAAATCACCACAGTCCTTCTGCTGTTGATCACACATGATTACAGATTCAATCTTACTCATCCTTAACGTTTACACGTTGATATACAAATGTGGTTTCGGTATCTTATGGCAATGTGTGATTATATATAAATGTGTGAAATATATATATATATATATATATTTTTTTTTTTTGTATGCATGCATGCATGCATGCATGCATGTATGTATGTATGTATGTATGTATGTATGTATGTATGTATGTATGTATGTGTGAGCGCGCAGGCATGTTTCGAACCGGAGTGCAGCATCAGGATGCGTATCCATATGGGCCTCCAGGTCATATCTAGAGCTGAGGCTCTTGTAGCAAATGGGACATGTCAGCAGCTCATCTTGGCCTTTGCTCGGTGCCTGCTCATCTAGTCCAGTGTCCTCCACAACCTGCAACACAGAAGACCTCCATTAGCCACACACTGCCCACTCCCAAGACAACTTCCTGGAGGGGCCACTGGAGAGTGAGAGCAGGAGCAATACCTTTCATCATTATACAACTAGATTCCTATACTCAACTATTTTATGAACAAATAGCTTGCAAACATGTTCTAGCATTAATAATTTGCTTGATTAAACACTTAAAATAACAAAACGTAACCAAAGACATTCTAAGAAACTTAACTATGAACTCCAGAATATCCGATAATTCTTGTATGAGCGATAGTTAATGTTTATTTATCTTTAACTACTTCAAGAAATAACAAGACACTCCAGATGAAACTGCTGACACTGGTAGGAGGAACTTATACTCCAGTGATGCTTGGTGAATGCAGAGCACAGTTAAACGGTGTCAAAACATAGGCGGTCTTAAGCAGGAACAAGCCTGACCCTTTTACTGGACGGCTCGACCGTGCGCTCTGCATCTTCATCGCGGCTCGGTTTCCTCTTGGCAGCAGCCGAGGAGCGCCTCCGTTTGACAGGCGAAGGTGGGCTGGTGGGGAGGGGCACAGCTGGGTCTTTGTCGTGGATCTTCATGTGCCTGTGAACAAACTAGCTCTCTTAGCTCTTCCATGCAACCGTAATGGCGCAGTGAGACTCAATAGGCCACGTGCTGCAAGTTCACCTCAGCAAGAACCAGCTCTTTGCAGCAAATCCGTTAACTGCGGCTGAAGAAGTCAACCACCGCATGGGTGGTTTTAGGGCAGGAGTTTGCACTGATGTCTCCAAGGATATGGCAACTTTTCATCACTTTCTGATCAAGGCGAATATACGACAGCCAGTTCAACGGATCATTTAATTACTGGCAATCTTATGAACACCAATCATTTGCACAGGCATTTTTATGTATATATTAAGGAACTCCAAAAAAAAAAAAAACAGCTGTTAATTTTGAAGAACAGAATCAAATTAAATCAGTTAAAATATATAAAGATGTGCAATAGTACAAAGAGCAAAATGGGACATTTACATACACACTGTCATATGCACATCTTGCACATCATATATTGCACTTCTGCAATATAAACCGTACATAGACACTGCATATGGCGGCGGTAGTAGTAGTAGCAGCAGTGTGTCATTAGATATCCATTACAGTCCCATCTATTTTACTAGAATCACTGGGTATTGGGGTCAAGACCTTTGCTGAATCACACTGAATTCAGAAGTACTGATGGCAAATCATCTAAACTCACTGGGTGGGAAAGCTTAGAATACTGGGTTGGTTGCCAGATAATCTGCTGGAGAGAAGCATCTCTCTGTATCCCGGCTGCATGCACCCTGATGGAAACAGCGACCAGAGGAAAGGCACTAATGAGCTGAAAAGCCATGTAATTATCCCTGCACCAGCATATGCCCTTACATGGATGTGCGTGTGGACCTGGGACAAGCCTCACGGAAATCATCGTAGAAAGCACGAGCAATGTCGCATGAAGAGGGAAAGCGGCAAGTCCTCTTCAGCTTAACACCCAGGAAGTGAAGGCAGTAATGTAATTATAGCAAATATGCATTCTAATATTTAAAGTAACGGCTTGTGAACGTTGAGGGAACTGGCCAGTGCCAATGTGACGTCCCTTGTTCTCTTTTCTCACGTTCTCTTTGCAACTGCCTGCGTTTTCCATGCTTCACTGCAAGGAAATGATTTAAACTAAGCCAACACGGGCAAAGGATCAAAGCTTGTGGAACTGTTATGCAACAGGTCTACACTGATAACAGTGTCTTTCCATGACACAGAAAGCATCAGCCAGTGTGGTGTTGACCTCACAAAATTGTGCATCCCTGCAAGTTTTTCTTCTAACCTCTTCTAACAACCTTTGGTTGTGTGTATGTAGATGAGGTGTGTGTGAGTAGTTGCAAGTGCGTGCGTGTGTAAGAAAAAGGTCAGCCATCTCTGGTCCTCAGGGTTTCAGCTTTCAGTAGTGGTTTATTAATAGCAGGCAGTGAACTGGCCGCCCATGTGGGGACCTGACCATTTCACTGCTCTGGACTCTGACCTCAGAGATGTCCAATCACCGCTAACCTGTACTGCCAAGTCAGTAATCTGATTGGATGGAGATCACCTTGTACAAGACCTTGTACATGAAGACCTTGTATGTGATGGAACTCAGTCTACATGTATAACTTTCACATTACAATGGAAAGCATAAGGGATTGAAATATTAGATCTGCACTATCTAGTATAAGATAAGGAAGGATCATCTTGCTAATGCTGCCATATGAATTACATTAATAAGAAGTGCAGTATTTTTTTCCTGCAGATTAACCCCCCCCCACAAAAAAAAAAAAAGTTATTCATTTCAATATGCTTCCTGTCCTTGAATCAAGTATGTTTATTTAGAGAATTATGACACAGCTAGCTAATCTGTAAAGGACCATAAAACTTGTTGATGCCTCTACAGGTCCATTCCATCCAATCCTGACATTCCAACACAGCACCTTCATGCAAAGGCAGGGGGCGCCGTAGTGTCAGAAAGTTCCTAATGCAATGTCACATCAAGGGCACTACTAAGCTCGTGGCAGTTTAGCTGTGTAACCAATGCCAGAGGAGTTAAAGCAAATAAAAGCAGCCAATCAGCTCACACCCTCCCGCTCTCCTCTGTGGAGCTGTGATCTCTCCCTCTCTCTATGGCAACGGTGACTCCCTTCTCCCTACCCCCATTCCATGTGATGCTTTGGCACAAAATGGCTGCCTCCTTGCCAACAACAGACAACTTCCCCATGCATCACGTTCTGCAACAGTCTTCTGTACTTCAACTTCTGTACAGCTTCTGTGAACTTTTTTTCTAGAACGTTATTTAATACCTAACCACATCTGCATGCAAGAGCAGTTCAGTGGCGTTTTAGAGGCAGTTCTAAAAGGTAGATGGACCAGATTCTTCACACATCAGTCACCAATATACAAAGCATGCCGTTTTCAGCAGATCACAGCCACATTCTGACAATCAGGTTACAGTTATGTCAAACCGCTGTGCTTCTGGCCTATAGTGCCTACAGTGCTTGCACTCACTCCCTCCCTCCCTCCCTCCCTCCCTCCCTCACATATTTGCCCCTGAAACTCCAAAAGGATGTTCATGTTTACCCCTCCACCACCTTGGCCTGTGGGTAGGAGATACCACAAGAAGACATGGTGGACCAGGGGTGTCAAAGTCATCCTCCACTTCCTGAGAGTTTCCCTCCTTTCACAATAAACTGTCTGCACTGTGCACAGTAAAGAGCACTTCAACACACACACACACACACACACACAACGCCCATCTGTTTATCTCAGTGGCACACATGCTGTCCATGCAACCCCAATTCAGGCTGATGGAGCAGAGTTGGGGCGAGGTCAAGCGTATAACTGCCAAAGCAGCACTAAAACACCATGCCTCAGGTGAATTCTGATTTCTGCAGAACTCTTAATTCATTTATTATGGAATTATCAGCCATTAATTATCTGGTTTTAATATTCTGAATCTCTGCCATTGTTCTGTCACTGTCCTACGTGCGTCTTCTGACTGTGGTTTGGAACAACGTCTTTCTGGTGTCTCATATATGAGTAAATGTGCCAAGACAGAGGTGTGGCGCACTCATCACACAGCACACTAACAGACAGTGAGCAATGGTATTTAATGAAGGATAGGACAGATATTTCCACTTCTGTCTTGATAAGACACCCACAGTGTACTACCACAGCAGTAAAACATCTGAATGCCTTCTCCAGTCCACTGCGTGTTCTCCAGTACTAGTTTCCTTCCATGAGAATTAGAATTCCCTGCTTCAAATAACCTGACTAAACTTATTTTATTAACACCCTTTCATGAGCTGAATTAGGACTTCAGCTCGGACTCGTTCTCTCTGCCCCCCCCCCCCCCCTTTCACACACACACACACACACACACACACACACACACACACACACACACACACACACACACACACACACACACACACACACACACACACACACACACACACACACACACACACACACACAGTCATCTTTGGATTAAGACGCATCAATTGTTTCAGCGTCACCCAAATATCCTAACGTTTTTTTATACAACAGCGCTGAGGAGCAGAAAGCTCAGCGGAACAATGGTTCAGTGCAATCTAACACAAGAATGGCTTGAATGAAACCGCAGCATTGGCTTAATATAGCCCGAGAAAACCACGCTACTGGAGCCATCTCGGCCCAGGACGCCCAGAGGACTGCAGGTGTTAGAACATGCTGTGGGGCTCCAACCTGTGCATGTTGCCATTGGTGGTGAAGGTCTGGCCGCACACCGTGCACCTGTAGGGCCGCTCACCGCTGTGCACCAACATGTGGCGGTCCAGCGAGCTGGCCGAGCTCAAGCACTTGCCACAGATGCTGCACGAGTGATCCGTCGCTCCCGCATCAGAGTTGTGCTGAGCAGAGTGAGACACAGCGTTAAAGCTTAGAGCACTTATTGTGCATGTATGTACATGCATGCATTTATGTAAGTGAATGTGTGTGTGTGTCTGGAGGGGGGGGGGGGGGGGTGTTACCTGGCGAATATGCATAGTAAGTTGATGTTGAGTTTGACAGTTCTTGTCACACAGAGGGCAGATGACAGAAGAGGTGTCATCTTTGCAATCCTATAAAAGAAAAAAAAGAAAAAAACTCATTACTTAGAAGGTGCTTAAAACAGGGAGGCTGAAAGCCACTTAGGGCAACTATTATCCACACAATATCCATCCATCTATTCCCAAAGTCTCCATCTATATTTACACATATGCATACACACTTCCCATTACAAACCAAAAATGATAGAAGTGTATGCGCCATTACTTTGTACTTTTTGAGCTCCTCACCGACATGGGTGAGAGTATGCGTGTTAAACAGCACAGTCCAGGGAGTGTGAGGAAAGTCTCATCTGGTGACATGGAACGAGGCCTTGTCTTCTGACCTTGAGTGGTTCGTCAGCCCTCAGTGTATGTATAAGATATCAGGCTAAATAAATACTCAGCTAGATAAATATGGGAGTATGATGTGGCCTCTCATTGGCTCTGCTGTGCTCAGATTCGGAACTTGTGCGTTTGGATTCTCGGTGCCTCTACTGCGCTCCGGTTCAGGACTCGTGTGTTTGAGCTCCACGTCTTCACCCTTTCGGCTCGATGGACTCCTATTGTATGATACAGTTTGGGTCTACAAAAGGACACCAAATCATCAGAGTCACGTACGTGGACTCAGACTGAAAGACACATCAAGCCTACTTCCTTCCTAGACACCTTGGGGCATTCAGTCACAGGTCTTGAGGGTGAAAGAGGGGAGAGGCGATTTCCATCGCTTCATCCATTTTTTTACATGCATTTACATGAACATATGTGAGAGGAGCATCCTGAATGTAGGTAGCTTGTGTGTGTGTGTGTCTGTGTGTGTGTGTGTATTCCTCTTTCAACTTGAGTGGCAGAGCAGTGTAACCCGACACCCTACACTCCCTCCCACTGGTGTTGACAGTAGAGGAGATCATTAACTGGGAGCTGGATGCACTGCTCTCGGGCCCACACGGCCCAGCATACCATCACACAGCAGCTGAGAAGGGACAATCCAGCGCACAGACCCAAATGGCTGGAACTACACTATAACTACACAAAAGCAGGAAACAAGAACCATGCAATATATGCACCCATAACCGCAAATCACAATCTTCAAAGGCATATATGTTTTGCAGAAAACAATCAAGCCTAAACTAAATTTAAAAATTAAATATACATTTCTAAATTATATGTACACATTTTCATATTATAAGCATTGCCATTTGCTTTATATTTTTGCTTAAAGGGAATAATGCAAGCAGTCCAATTCTGACAGTACTGTAGAGTGGGAACTTAACTGCCTTGCATTTCATTGCCTGGGACAGGTTTAAGATCTAACAGCATAGATGCAATGTTAAGTGGTTACTAAATCTAACTTCATTGCCTAAAAAATACAGCTTGTATCAGCTGCATCAAGGGAGCCGGACTGAACAGAAGATAAGTTACAAGGTAATAATTCTTTAGCTAAATGGGAGGTGTAGGTCAAGATGTGATGGATCTAAGATCAAATCTTATAAACTGGAGCCAACAGAGAGATGCATCTGCTCAATACTGCTTTAGGTAACTGTGTAAACTATGAAGTTTAGGTAAGCAGTTACGTGATTTGTCATTTTTGGTTTTTATTTTTGCAAAGTAAATTTTGATGAACAGAATCAAGTACTTCGGATCGACGTTAATTTGTGCGATTTTTTTTTTTCCATTACACAAGCAGATTTTAATCAACATGTTTTTCCCCCTCCGTTTTGTTGACCTTTTCTGGTCACAGATGGGAACCTGGTAACTGATAGAAAGTGCAGACGGGCCAACAGCCAGTGGCCACCTGTACTGGCCCTTTAGGCCTGTGTCTTGGAGGAGCAGGGGCCTTCTGCCACGTTCGCCAGACTACGTGGGGTCCAATCCAACCAGTTACATAAGGCACACTTTTGCAGTTTCCTCAAAAAGGGAGAGGCATGAGAAACCAGGCCTTCTTCAGGACAGAACAACATGACATGCTTTTACAGCCGAGATTTTTTAAAAATAATTTTTAAAAGCTTTTTTCAGCATTTATTCGAGCACAACAAAAGTCAAACACTCCCCATCGGTGAAATCTCGAATGACTATTTCTAGAAAAGCAGATGAATATTAAAGGGATAGAGTGGAGAGCTCCAGTACGGCCCATGAAGAGGATGGCTTTGGAGACAAAACATTTGCAGACGAGAGTGTGGGGCCAGAAGAGGGCTGCGCGTGTGGTGAGGGGTCAGAATTGACACCTGTTACCCCCACACGAGGGGGGTTAGAGGCCTGAGAGTGCACGCTTTAATCAGCCCCATGTGACGGCTAGCCGCACAGACAAAAGGGGGATTGAGAGGCCAGAGGACCATGTGTCCCCCTGTTCTGACACAGGAGAACACTGTGTGCATGTCCACAGACCCCCTCACCTACGCCTTCACACCCTCTCTCGTTGCTGACACACACATGCACACACTTATATAGTGATACGCATGCTAAAAATTACATCATCCCATCCGACCTAAGAAAATAAGGCCTTTGGTTCAGCCTTGACCATACGCCAAATGTCAAAAGTACTTTGGCCACCCTGCTGGATGCACATTTCATGTCTTTCTAGTCCACTGGCAGCTTCAGCACACCAGACACTGTTGCGAGAACTATATCGCCACCATCGCCATCCTGTTATCGCCACTCTAATGGGTGCCTAGTTGACTCTTCAGTCTGTATAGCGTGTGCGCACATATGCAAGGATGGCACGAACAGCCAATACTAATCCATTTTACTGTTAAAGCGGCTCATTTTCAATTGACAACTGCCTGGGCCGTCATTGTAGGTTTTGATCCTTGTTTTAAAGTGCACGGAGCTCCACTGCTCGTGTGTGAGGTTGAGTGAGTGACGGCGCTGGTCTCTGCAGCATCTGTTGAGTGCGCTGGAAGTGTAGCTATGGGCAGGAGCAGCTGGAGACCTGCTGGCAGGCTGCAGCGGGTTTATTTTAAATGGACAAATGAGGGCATCTGTGAAAGTGAGTGTACAAAGCTCTGTGTGTGTGTGTGTGTGTGTGTGTGTGTGTGTGTGTGCGTGCACGCACGCGCTCTCAGCAAGTGTAGGAACTTTATTACAAGGCTTTACTGAGTGTGTTGTCCCACAGCAGTACATGTAGTGTGTGCACATGTGTGCGTGGTTTATCCACCCACGTTCCCACATACCTGGTTCTTCCTGGTGTAGCGGCTGACACCAGGGCTTTTGACAGGAGCCTTGGTGGGGGTGGTGGAGGTGACCTCCACTCCTCCATTTAGCTGAGCTGCTTTCATGACTGTACTCATCATGGACTTGATGGAGGACAAGTCCACCCCATCCACTCCCTCTGCCCCGGCATCCTCCCGGAGCGGCCCGCTGCCTCGCTCCTCCATGCTGTCCCCGTGTTCAACTGGACTCCCTGAAGGGAAGAGACACACAGCTTCCTATGAAGCACAACTGAGGTCAGATGATGGCAGTTAGAATGTTTAGGCCATCGCATGACGGTTTCCACGTAACAGAAATGACCAAAGTGGCGTAATAGGTAAATAAAAGTGGATACTGCATCGCCATGGCTTGTTTACATAGTAGGCTACTATTTAGTACATTAAGTTAGCAGGTAAATTAGTATCAGATTAGTATTTAAATGAGATGTCTCTAAAGCATTTAAAAGTGACGTTTAAGTAAATGTGAAAGTGTTCCCTCTGTTGCATGTGATCTCACTGATGCAACTCTGTGGGCCCAAGTTTTCATTCCTCTCAGGTGTTGTTCATCAGCCAGGTGTGGCCGTTCTTACCAGCATGCCTCTCTCGTGCTTGTGTGGGGGCGGGGCTCTCTGACTCATCTGTCTGCTCCGTCGCCTTGGCACCGGGGGTGGAGCTTAGCACCTCTCCAGCCCGCTTTTCTTCTGATGTATGATCCATCACTGCAAGAGAGGACCGGGGGCATTCAGAACGCCCAGTCTGGTAGCACAGCTGAAACTCCACCCGCTGAAACGGAAACTCCACCCACTGTGCTCCAAAATACCAGATGCCAAACAAAAACACAGAGCAGACAGCGAGATTTGGTTTGAGCTAAGGATCTGTCTTCTACTGAGGTCGTGGATCCTTCCGTTGAAAGCTAGCCGTCGTAACTAAACCGGAGGGCATGTCATTAGAGTAGCAATCGAGTGCTGTGAAAACTCAAGAGATCAGAGCGTCGGATATTTGACGGCTGCGTTCAGAGAAGCTCCATCTTAGAGGGAGCACATGTAGAAGCTCTCTGGTGCCTGGAGGGTCAAAGAGTGGGGGAATGTGTCCCCCATCACTGCTTTATCCTGCCTGAGTTTTATGCGTCTGGCACCTGTCTGAAAATAAAGAGAATGTGTATGGAGGAGAGGAGGGTGCATCGTACTTTTTTGGGGGAGGGGCGTATCTGATAAAATACAAAAAAATAAGAACAAATGCAACACAAAATTGCTGAATTTAAATGACCATTTCTTTAAGTGTTATTATTGGCCTTGGTGGTCTGTCTGCAGTGCACTTTATATTTACTTAATACATTTATTCTTTTTTTTTTTGTGTATTTGAAATATGTTCACAGGTAAAAACTGAAAAAACATTTAGGGAAAATAAATAAATACATACGCTGATGACAGATATCGCAAAATAGCATTTCACTGACCACTAATGAGTATAGCATAGACTAGCTGAAAGTTAGCTAAGAGCTAGTTCTGTCATTCTCAACCAAGCCCTAGTACTGAGCAAAAGACGGGAAAGAGGAAGTAGAGAAATATGAAAGGATAAAAATGAGAGAGAGAGAGAAAAACTAAGAGTTCTCCCTCAGCTAATTGCCATTTCCCGTTTACAGCCTCACAGGAAGCTCCTCTCCGGTCCAGGCCACTTCCTTCTTACGAGTTAGTGAGAGGGAGAGGTAGAGACAGACGGCACGAGTCAGAGAGAGAGGGAGCGAGAGCACATGCGAAAGGGAGCGCGCAGAAGAGACAGTGTGAGAGAAAGCTAGAGCGCAAGCAAGTGAGAGAGAGAGAGAGAGAGAGAGAGAGAGAGAGAAGGGGGGAGGGGATCTGTGCACTGGTCTGATCAAACACAGTCCAGGTGTTTAGTAAGCTGGATGGTTGTCCATGATGATAACGGACATGCTGAACGGAGACCTCAGCTCAACACCAGCGGCGCAACAGTACTTCAGCCAGCTGGACCCAGCCCAGAGTCGAACACGAGCTAGTAGCGAAGCCTGCTAGCCTTAGAGCGTTCGCAGATATGGACAATAAGCAAGGCAAGAGCAGATGAACTCTAACCTGCGAGCCCTCCACACGTACAGTACAGACGGTGTGGGCAGGGCATCTTCACGCATGTTCAGGAGAGGAGAGGAAAGGTAGAATGGGCGAGAGAGGGAGCGAGTGTGTGTGGGGGGGGGTGGACAGAAGAAAAAAGTAGCAGGAGGGAGGGACATATGCAGAGAAATTAAAGCGAAAAGGGAGAGCGAGATGGAAAGAGGGGGAGAGAGCTTTTCTGACACTCAGATTTCAGCCCTCCCCCAAAGCCAAACCACTACTGAAATTATCCTCAATGTATCATTTAACTCATCCCTTATTCAAACTGTCAGTACGAAA
Organism: Electrophorus electricus; assembly: GCF_041902795.1. Classification (NCBI taxonomy): domain Eukaryota; kingdom Metazoa; phylum Chordata; class Actinopteri; order Gymnotiformes; family Gymnotidae; genus Electrophorus; species Electrophorus electricus. The sequence continues at coordinate 10,099,492 of NC_137510.1, read as the reverse complement.
ATATTCAATGGTGGCAACATGAAAAACAGAGTTGTCAGGGGGAGGGGGTGGTATGTCTGGGGGCTGCCGGGCCACCAATCACCTCTCAGCTCAGGCTTGGATTAGTCCGTCCCCCCCCCCCCCCCAATCAGATGAGCATCCTTGAGTCTGATTGGATGGGCAGATTCTGGGACAGCACTTTTATGGCCTGCGAAATGAACAGCAACAGATGATGGAGGGAAGGCGGGAGGCCAAGACGCGATGCACAAAACTGAAAGAAAAAGCTGATGGCATGTGCATCATGGGACAAAGTGTCCTGCAAAGAGAGGGGGGGGGGGGATGGAGGGATGAGCAGAGGAGAGACGCAGTGAAAAAGTGAGCGGCATTAATTGCACAACTGTGGGGCAAGTTTAGAGTTGTATGGGAGCAGGAAGGAGAAAGGAGGGGGAGAGAGGGAGCGAAAAGGGGGGGGGAGACTCTCACTCCCTGCCAGGAGAAAATACAAACGTAAGGGTCCAGGGAGTGCTGCTGTTACTACATCTGTTCCAACCCATCACTCTCACTGAAACACACACACACACACACACACACACACACACACACACACACACACACACACACACACACACACACACACACACACACACACACACGCGCGCGCGCGCACATGAATGCATGCACATATACACATGCACTTGCACATGCGCCCCACACACACACACACACACACACGTTTTAGCACATCCTTGTAAGAAAAAAAAAAATCCTCTGGTGTGGAAGAACAGAGGTGAAACTACTGAGGTGCAGTAGTATGGAAGCTTGCGCGTGCGTGCGCTCGCTCGCTCATGGCTGTGTTTGTATTTAGCAGTAACACAGGCACATGAGGGTGGAAAAGTCCTCACACAGTGCCAAACACTCTGGAAAAGAATGCCCTCCCTCCATCTCTACAGTTCACTTCAGTATGTTTTACTGGCACGATCATATGTAGTTACAGTACTGCCAAAGCACCATCAAAATAAGAACAGATGGACTGAGAAAATGCTGAAGAACCGATTTCAATTGCAGCCAGATCTCTAGCTAGCCATTTCTATCTAGTTACCTTCATCACCGCTGTCTTCATATAATTCGCCTCTCTGCCAAACATTACAAAACCTCAGCTCCGCTTGGGGCCTGACGTTCAGTGTTCAGCTTCTCCGCGACTGCCAGGAAAGCCCCGCCCCGTTTCGCCAAAACCGCGTGAGCGGCTGCGGGATGCGTCATCGCGAAGCCCAAGCCCCATCCAGCATCAGAAGGGGAAAAAAAAAACCAACCAGCCAAACTGCATTATTTCCTGACCACAAAATCATTGCAGTGCTCACTGCTGCTCAAGGTTTGAGTAGATAAAACAGGACCTGGCTGGTACAGGCAAGGACACTGCAATCCATCATCCCAGCAGGCAGGGTGGAGGCGAAAGAGGTGTACGTTTTGCATATGTGTGTGTGTGTGTGTGTGTGTGTGTGAGCGTGAGAGAATGCACGTGTGTTGGAGGTGGGGCTGATGGAGGTGTGTGTGGGACCCTGTGACAGAGAGCTCATTCAGGGGCTAAAATGTTTCCTGCAGTCCTAAAACTCAAGAGCACCACCCTACTACAGAGTACAGAGGGAAATTTCTGGAAGTGCATCACTAATGTAAAATGTATAAAAGGTCCACTAGGTGCACTTTAACCAGAGCAGGCTCATAACCGTACGCTCTCTTCATCTCTGGCCATGTATGACTGACACACTCACCTGGTTATTTATTAGACAAGCCAGCATTCATTCCTAATCTAAATTTACCTATAAATAAGGGGCAGAGGGCCAGAGTCTCGGCTCCGCCCCTAAAGCCCACATCCCCCCTCCCTTTTTTATGTTCAAAGAATAGCACTCTGAAAAGCCTGTTTTAATAGTTGCCCTCTGCCACTGAAATTCCCGTGCTGGAGATGCAGAGCTTGTCCATTGGGCTGAGTGTGTGCCCGGAGCCAAACTGCTGAAAGTGACATGTGCACTTCAAAGCTAACATGAGCCGGCATGGTCCAGGTGGGGGTGTTTTTACCTGCTGAGAGGAGAGCACTTCCATACTAGTGGTGAGGGGAAAAAAAAAAAAAAAAGAAGAGAAATATAAGGGACATAGCAGAGAAGATCCGTTCATCTTTAGGAGTAAGAGGAAAATAACTGGAAAATGGTGGTGTGTGTGCGCGCGCATGAGAGAAAGATGGAGAGAGAGAGACAGAGAGAGATGTCCAGGTTGGGAACTGAGGTGAGGGCTTGAGGCACCATAGATCCGGTGACCATATGTTGGCTATTTATTACAGCCTCCTGCGTGTCTGCCCTGACACATTTCTCAGAAAGACACCATGAGCAAAGGGGTGAGGATGAGAGAGAGGGAGAGGGGGAGAGAGAGAGAGAGAGAGAGAGAGCGCAAGAGGGAGAGCCTTACTCGCACGGACCCGTGGGCTGTACACCACAGTCATTAGCAAACAGAGAGCAGAGGAGCGTGAGGAGTCAGAGGAAGGAAGCAGGCTTCCCTCCCTCGGTCCCTCCCTCAGATCTCCAGCCAGAGCAGGCCTCGCAGCCCCGCCTAGTCGCTTACCCACCTACCCTCCGCCTCCCGCAAGCCCCTGAAACTCCAGTCGCCCACAGCGCCGAGACCTGCCAAGGACAAGCTTCACTCGTACCATAACATGGCCAGAAAAAGAAGTGCGAGTGTGTTTAAGGTCCGCTGGGAGCGGCGAGCTCTCTGGGCCTCCCTCTGTCCTCTGGGGATTTCTCTTCCCCTCCTGAGTCACTCTTAACATCCGAGGCCTCATCCTCCCCCCACTCTGGCCTGCATCCTGCCCCGACATGCCACCAGTCAGCCCACCTCCCTATACCTGCCTCATACACATACGTGCACAGTGCTAGAGAAGTGACATTCTAGTTAACATTAGTTTAAGCGTATAGAGTAGGGAGTATGTTAAAAGCGGTCACGAAGATAAAGTAGGGAACTATGCTTCAATTACTTTGAAGCATTACAAATGCTGTGAAGCTTCCTGAGACACACCGGCTATTGAGTTACTTCTTACTCACTACGATAGGAGAGTCCCACAGGACAGGTTTTGCTCAGCTAACATGAAAAAAGAAGACCAGCCCTCTTGGAATTAACAGCATTGTGATAATTAAAAACAAACTTGGCTTTTCACTTTAACTACAGCTCTGATGAAGAACTTTAAACAACAACAACAACAACAAACATGAATTTTGCTTTTAACTACCAAAAGATACTGAAGATACTGAAAAACATAGTTAACCTAACAGCAACTGATTGTAGTCCCACAACTCTCCCCCACACACACCCACTCATTCCCACTGATGACCCATTTAAACCTTTCATGAACATGTGCTCTGTATCCAGATTTCAGTGTCTTGATAATTAACCTAATGAACCAATCTGGCCATTGTTACCACCCACTACCCTGGTGTATTTATATGCATTCTTGTGGTCGGCGCCGTGCTCAATATTGTATCTCCTGAGCAATATGCAAATATGTGGAGGTGTGGGGAGTTAGCTAGCCATGACTAAAATCAAATATACAAAGAACATCTCGGATGTAGGGTAATCAGAGATCCCTTTATATTTTCATATTTGTGGGAAAACAGCTTTTTCTTTGACAGTTACATTGTTGTAAAGTTACTGTTTGAACTTTCAGGACGCAACAGTATCAGAAGCTACTGTAAATGCCTCTACACTGAACAGGTCAATTTGGTTAAGAGGACAAGAATCACATGGCTCTTAGAATAATGACTAATCAGATGATGCTGATCTGTGAACAAGAGGTTTCTTCCCAACGCCACCACCCTTTGGAGGTGATAGGCCTGATTCAATCACATTCCTATCACAACGGCTGTCAGGCATTTCACTTTGCATTAGCATGCATCCCCCTCATACAGATAACACGTTCAGATACAGCCTGCATTTTACAGTGACGGGGGTGAAAATGGGCCCTCAGACACACCCGGCCAGCTAGCATGAAACACCTGACTCACTCACGCTCCAACTATCGCGAGCTTTATCTTTAAAATCACCTCACCGTCACTCCCTCTTACTGTCTCATCATTTGCTTTGTCTAGTCATCTGTTTATCCTGCACTCCTTCAATCTGTTCATTCTCTCTCCCTTTCTCTCAATTTTCAATTCAATTCAAGGTAGCTTTATTGACATAACTATCTTTTTCAGGACACCAGCATGTTTGCAGAGTCAAAGTGCATCAAGGTTGATCTGAAACCAAATCTGGCCAGAGTCGCAGAGAGGAAACATGCCCCTTCTCCCTGCCTCTACCTCTGCCTCTCTACCTCTACCTCTGCCATGCTTTCAGCGATGGTTCATTCATTCATACACACTCTTCCTCATCACCTCACTGTATAACCCTCTCTAAGCTGCGTGTTGTGCATTCTCCAACTCTTTCCAACCAGCTCAATGCTGCAAATGCCTCTGTGATGGCTTATTAAGCTAGATTGGTGCTCTAGGGTTAGCACAATAAGGCATTGTGCAAATCTGGTCGCAATTACTGGTGAAATATTGGGGGAAAAGGGCTGTTTTGTAGTGTATTTGTGGCTATCTTAGTAAGCAAGTATTCAAATCTAATCTAGCCTACAATGAATGGGCAAATTGCACTCAGGCCTTATGTGAAATACCAAAGAAAAAACATTAGGTATGTATATCTGAGCTGTCTTAGTGCACAACTGGAAGTCCATCCATCCTTCTTGAAACCTATTTACTGGGTAAACACACTCAAACATCTTAAATTAACAGTCACACTCATGTACACAAACAAATACGTCTCTAAAACAGCGCAACAAAAATGCTCTCATTAAAGGTTTCCTGTCTAGAACCGGCCCCTACTCTCCACAGAGCAGAACAGAAACAACTCTGTGTAAGCATAAGTGGGTATCTAAGTACATGTACACACACACACACACACACACACACACACACACACACACACACACACAGACACACACACACAGACACACACACACACACACACACAGACACAGACACACACACACACACACACAGACACACACACACACACACATACACACACACACACACACACACACACACACACACACACACACACACAGACACACAGACACACACACACACACACACACACACACACACACACACACACAACTACTGCTTAACTTCTCTGAAACTGCAGTGATAGCATCAGTGTGTACTCTGCACCATGCCATCGCTGATGAAGTTGACTGCAGGGCGTATCCGTCTGCTTCAAACACAGAGCAGATCAACTCGGAGAGCAGATCACACCCCCCCCCCCCCCGTGCAGGGTTCCACATCCCTTCTACAGTGATGAGAAACTGCAGGCCATCAAACCTTGAGAGCTGGTCACACTGGAGAACTATTTAAATCCAAACCAGGCACATGCCCCATCCTTTAGGTGCTGGTCAGGCTACTGGTCGCTTTCAGCTCATGAACCTTTCATGCGGAAAAGCATGGTTTCTCACTCAGATTCTCAACAAGGACAAGCATTCTCTGCTGAAGGTTTTTCATTGCGGCGTGTTTTGAGGAAAGAGTGGGGCTTGTGTGTGTGTGATGAGACAGTTTGTGGCTGTTTGGGATGTCTGTGCTCTATCTCTGCATCTGTAGCCTCGCAGCTGCTCAAACAGGTTCTCACTGGCTGACAGCATGCCCTAGCCATGATGCCCTGGGGCCAGCACACAGCCGCAACCAGACTAACTACGTCTCCACACCAGCACCGCAACTTGATTAACTATTTGTACACACAACCACCACAACCAGATTAACTTCATCCACACCATAGACTTTCAACTAGATTAACTTCACACAACCGCACTGCAACTGGATTCATTTTTCATCCACACGTCACATGACAGAGAGAGGTGGTCTAGATTAAATGTAGATTAACCTCAGGTAAATAAAAGATGCAAGACATGACTTGGCAAACGCATCATGAGCAGCTAAACTACCTCCACACAGGTGCTCGGAGTGTGCAGCAAGTGAACCATTTAATAAAGAGGGAGCCAAGAAAGACAAAACTGAGAGGGATTAAGTGTCCCTTTTGACAGTAATGCCCCGGGTCTGGTATACGTTTATCCGCTGAAATGATGACAGCTGACCTTGGGTTACACCCCTCTAAGCGGGTGCTGGGATGGTTTGGCCCTGTTCAGTGACTTTGCAGTGAGACAGTACATGTCTGAACATGGGGGTGATGATTTAATTTACTTGGAAAGCACTACTTGAGTAACAAGTGGTGACTCACCAAGCGTTTTCACTCCCTTTAGTCATTTGGAATCAGACGTTTTTGCCAGAAAAGTAACAAGTGCCATCATTATGGCAACAAAATAAAACGTCTTTTAGTAACAAAATGGCTTTTACACAACGCAGCATCAACAAGCATGAAAGCATCATTAAGAATGCTCTGTCGGTTTTAAAAAGGCAGCGTAACAATTAAAGAAGATTAGCGTGCTTTACTATAATATTACAAAGCCGTGTGTACTTCTGACACGTTCAACTTTTCAACTTTCCGGTGCGCTGCACAGTTGATGGGAAGGCATGCTTTGTGGCTTGGGCCCAGGACCAGGTGAGAGCGCATGCACGGCGCAGACTCCGCGCATGCGGCAAGCCGGGACACAGGGGATGAAAGGAGCGCAGATGTAAGAGCTCCGCCCAGCTAGGCTCAGCCCAGGACCGACCGTGACACAACGTTAAGAGGAAAAGAACCGGCAGGACGGAAAGGAATGGAATGAGGGGGGGGAACACAGAGCTAAAGGCAAACTCCAGGCTAAAGTTTCAGAATAAAACTTTGCATGCTTGCCCATAAAACAAACAGTAAATAAATTAAATTAATAGATTTGTTGTTGGTTTTTTTTGTTTTTTTTTGAGTGAGGAGGCCTGGGCTCTCCATGCTGTGTGAGGAAAGTGCGGGTACACTTAGGTTTGCGTGAGGTTGTGTGAGGTTGAGGCGGCGCG